>NW_024070198.1:19470487-19602553 GCF_014754425.2 Oryx dammah
GGTTCCAAATAGGAAAAGGAGTACGTCAAGGCTGTATATTGTCACCCTGCTTATTTAAATGATATGCACAGTACATCATGAGAAACGCTGAGCTGGAAGAAGCACAAGCTGGAATCAAGATTGCCGGAAGAAATCTCAGTCACCTCGGATATGCAGATGACACCACCCTTATGGCAGAAAGTGAAGAGGAACTAAAAAGCCTCTTGATGAAAGCGAAAGAGGAAAGTGAAAAAGTTGGCTTAAAGCTCAACATTCAGAAAACGAAGATCATGGCATCCGGTCCCATCACGTCATGGGAAATAGATGGGGAAACAGTGGAAACAGTGTCAGACTTTATTTACTGGGGCTCCAAAATCACTGCAGATGGTGACTGCAGCCATGAAATTAAAAGACGCTTACTCCTTGAAAGGAAAGTTATGACCAACCTAGATAGCATATTCAAAAGCAGAGACATTACTTTGCTGACTAAGGTCTGTCTAGTCAAGGCTATGGTTTTTCCTGTGGTCATGTATGGATGCGAGAGTTGGACTGTGAAGAAAGCTGAGCGCTGAAGAATTGATGCTTTTGAACTGTGGTGTTGGAGAAGACCCTTGAGTGTCTCTTGCACTGCAAGGAGATCCAACCAGTCCATTCTGAAGGAGATCAGCCCTGGGATTTCTTTGGAAGGAATGATGCTAAAGCTGAAACTCCAATATTTTGGCCACCTCATGCAAAGAGTTGACTCATTGGAAAAGACTCTGATGCTGCGAAGGATTGGAGGCAGGAGGAAGAGGGGAGGCCAGAGGACGAGATGATTGGATGACATCACCAACTCGATGGACGTGAGTTTGAGTGAACCCCAGGAGATGGTGTTGGACAGGGAGGCCTGGCATGCTGCAATTCATGGGTCGCAAAGAGTCAGACATGACTGAGTGACTGAACTGAACTGAACTGATTGAACAAAGCCTTTGACTGTGCAGATCACAACAAACTGTGGAAAATTCTTAAAGAGATTGGAATACCAGACCACCTGACCTGCCTCTTGAGAAATCTGTATGCTGGTCAGGAAACAACAGTTAGAACTCGACATGGAGCAACAGACTGGTTCCAAATAGGGAAAGGAGTAAGTCAAGGCTATATATTGTCACCCTACTTATTAACTTTTATGCGGAGTACATCATGAGAAACACTGGGCTGGATGAAGCACAAGCTGGAATCAAGACTGCCAGGAGAAATATCAATAACTTCAGATATGCAGATGACATCACCCTCATGGCAGAAAGTGAAGAGGAACTAAACAGCCTCTTGATGAAAGTAAAGAGGAGAGTGAAAAAGTTGGCTTAAAACTCAACATTCAGAAAACTAAGATCATGGCATCCAGTCCCATCACTTCATGGCAAATAGATGGAGAAACAATGGAAACAGTGACAGATTTTATTTGGGGGGAGCTCCAAAATCACTGCAGATGGTGAATGCAGCCTGAAATTAAAAGACGCCTGCTCCTTGGAAGAAATTTATGAACAACCTAGACTGCTTGTTAAAAAGCAGAGACATTACTTTGCCAACAAAGGTCCATCTAGTCAAAGCTATGGTTTTTCCAGGAGTCATGTATGGATGTGAGAGTTGGACTATAAAGAAAGCTGAGCACAGAAGAACTGATGCTTTTGAACTGTGGTGTTGGAGAAGACTCTTGAGAGTCCCTTGGACTGCAAGGAGATCCAACCAGTCCATCCTAAAGTAAATCAATCCTGAATATTCATTGGAAGGACTAATGCTGAAGCTGAAACTCCAATACTTGGCCACACTGGAAAAGACCCTGATGCTGGGAAAGACTAAAGGAAGGAGAAGGGGATGACAGAGGATGAGATGGTTGGATGGCATCACCAACTCAATGGACATGAGTTTGAGTAAACTCTGGGAGTGGGTGATAGACAGGGAGGCCTGACGTGCTACAGTCCATGGGTTTGCATGGAATCAACATGACTGAGCGACTGAACTAAACTGAGTCATTAAGTTGTGTCTGACTCTTCTGCTATCCCACTGAGTGTAGCCCATCAGGCTCCTCTGTCCATAGGATTTCCCTGGCAAGAATACTGGAGTGGATTGTCATTTCCTCCTCCAGGGTATCTTCCTGAACCAGGGATCAAACCTATGTCTCCTGCATTGGCAGGGCAGACTCCTTACTACTGAGCCACCAGAGAACACAAAGAGTACAATACATTGGTAAAGGGCAATGGTTCTTATCTCCTACTGCTTCAGAACTTCAGACAAGAGAAGGCTTAACAAAGCCACTGCAGTAACAAAAAGTTTAGGAGTAAAGGCAGGATTCAAACAGAACTTGTTCAATGTATGGCAAAACCAATACAGAATTGTAAAGTAAAATAAAAAATAAATTAAAAAAATAAAAATAAAATAAAACCTTAAAAAGAAAAAACAGAACTTGTAAGGATTAGTAAATCTAGCATAGAAAGAGCTTCTGCACAACTGAAATGATTTGTTTAAATAGTTTTAGAATATCAAAATGGAATTTCATCTGCAGAGAAGAGGAGTTATCCTTGGAAAAATCCCCTGAATTCCTTACAGGTTATATGGACTAGCCTCTCCTCATAGCTTCTCAATCCTGAGGCAAATTGAAAATTCCACATTCCCTTCTCTCTCCAAGAGTCCCATTCCCCCACATGACTTTTCCTCCTTTTAACAAAACAAGAGACATCTAACTTTCCTGACACATGCAGCTGGCACCAAAGCAAACCAAGCTGTGGGGTGGCTGACCCAAAATTACTAATGAATGTTCAAAATAAACACATTTTCAGCCAATCTGGAATGGTATATTTCTAAGAGGACAGAGAGCTCTTAAAATTAACTAACTCATCTGGACAAACTGTCCATCCAATGGAAGTTTTTCAATAATGAATATCAGACCATAGATCTTCCTGCAGCTGAGCTTGTTTATCATGCAAGGAGTCTGCTTCTGCATGTTTCATGGATAGCTTCATGATTTTTATTTTCACTGGCTTCTGGCTTCTTATATTTATATAAACAGGCCAAGAAAGCAAAACACATGAGAGCAAGTTTAAATGGTAGATTCTTCATTCCTCCAAAAGGCAGAGATATGTACCTTTCCTTTTATACATGTCAGATAGACAATTGAGGAAGAAAAGATACATGTTTGGGATAAGAGAGGCCCTTGTTTAAAAAGCATAACTTACTAAAGTGGGTTTTCTTATTGTGTGGAAATTCTAATCAAGTGCTCTCTGTTGCAATGTATGAAGATTGCCAAGTAAGGCCTATACATAAAACAATACCAAACCGAAATTAAGAGTGGATTTGCAGCTTAAACTAACTCAACTAGTATTCTGAAAGAATGCGATTGATGACACATATAACCAATTCCTATCAAGCGTGATTTTTTTCTGTTTTGTTTGCCTGTTTATTTTTATTTATGTAGATAATAATGTTCTAAATGAGCTCTGACTGTAGCTCTAAAGAGAGAGGCATATCTTTTTTGAGATAGAGGAAAACCCTTTAAATATCCTAGGAATGTCCTGCCTTTCTTTCAATAGAGTAACCACACTGAATAATGGGGAGTTCTCACTGTTCTTAGTCAGAGGAGGCCCAAGAGATGCTCTGCCCACTTAGGAAGCAAAAAGGGTGCCTCCAACCCTCTGTGAACTACCCTACATTGATGCTTCTGTTGTCCCACATGTATCTCCCCTACTGCTTGCCTCCCAATGGATGTTTTCTAACTTAATGCATACAGAGTCCTTTCTGCCACAGATTACTTTATGTAGCAATCATGTAGTGACTCATGTGAAAGAAGAGAGTAAACACCATTTTTTGTTTTTCTACTATATATTGGGCAGGAAACTGACCACGTGGGTCACAACCTTGTCTAACTCAACTGAACTGTAAGCAATGCCATGTAGGGCCACCCAAGAAGGACGGGTCATGGCGGAAACTTCTGGCAAAATGTTGTCCACTGGAGAAAGAAAGTGCAAACCACTTCAGCATTCTTGCCTTGAGAACCCCATGAACAGTAAGAAAAGGCAAAAAGATATGACACTGAAAGATGAACTCCCCTGGTTGATAGGTGCCCAATATGCTATATGGAAAGAGCTGAGAAATAGCTCTAGAAAGAATGAAGAGACTGAGGCAAAGTGGAAACAACACCCAGTTGTGGATGTGTCTGGTAGAGAAAGTAAAGTCCAATGCTGTAAGAACAATATTGCACAGGAACCTGGAATGTTAGGCCCATGAAACTACGTAAATTGGAAGTAGTCAAACAGGAGATGACAAGAATGAACATTGACATTTTGGGAATCAGTGAACTCAAATGGACTGGAAGGGGCAAATTTAACTTAGATGACCATTATATCTACTACTGTGGGCAAAAAATCCCTTAGAAGAAATGGAGTAGCCCTCACAGTCAACAAAAGAGTATGAAATGCAGCACTTGGGTTCAGTCTCAAAAATGACAGAATGATCTCTGCTCATTGCAAAGGCAAACCATTCAATATCACAGAAATCCAAGTCTATGCTCCAACCACTAATGCTGAGGAAGCTGAAGTCAAACAGTTCTATGAGGACCTACAAGACCTTCTAGAACTAACAACCAAATATATATATATATATATATATATGTTCTTTTCATCATAGGGGACTGGAATGCAAAAGTAAGAAGTCAAGAAATATCTGGAGTAACAAGCAAATTTGGCCTTGGAGTACAAAATGAAGCAGGGCAAAGGCTAACAGAGTTTTGCCAAGAGAACACACCGGTCATAGCAAACATCTTCTTCCAACAACACAAGAGACAACTCTACACAGAGATATCACCAGATCAGTTCAGTTCAGTTCAGTTCAGTCGCTCAGTCGTGTCCGACTCTTTGCGACCCCATGAATTGCAGCACGCCAGGCCTCCCTGTCCATCACCAACTCCCGGAGTTCACTCAAACTCACATCCATCATGGTCAATACCAAAATCAGATTGATTATATTCTCTGCAGCCAAAGCAGGAGAAGCTCTATACAGTCAGAAGAAACAAGACCGGGAGCCGACTGTGGCTCAGATCATGAGCTCCTTATTGAAAAATTCTGACTTAAATTGGAAAAAGTAGGGAAAACCACTAGACCATTCAGCTATGACCTAAGTCAAATTCCTTACAGTGGAAGTGACAAGGGATTCAAGGGATTAGATCTGATAGAGTGCCTAAAGAACTACGGATGGAGGTTTGTAACATAGGACAGGAGGTGGTGATCAAAACCACCCCCAAGAAAAAGAAAGGCAAAATGGGTATCTGAGGAGGCATTACAAATAGCTGAAAAAAGAAGAAAAGCGAAAAGCAAAGGAGAAAAGGAAAAATACACACATCTGAATGCAGAATTCCAAAGAATAGCAAGGAGAGATAAGAAAGCCTTCCTAAGTGAATAACACAAAGAAAATGAGAAAAACAACAGAATGGGAAAGACTAGTGATCTCTTCAAGAAAATCAGAGATACCAGGGGAACATTTCATGCAAATATGGGCACAATATAGGACACAAATGGTATGGACCTAACAGAAGCAGAAGATATTAAGAAAGGGTGGCAAGAATACACAGAAGAACTATACAAAAAAGATCTAATGACCCAGATAACTAGGATGGTGTGATCACACACGTACATCTTGGAGTCAGACATCTTGGAGTGCAAAGTCAAGTGGGTCTTAGGGAACATTACTACAAACAAAGCTAGTGGAGGTGATGGAATTCCAGCTGAGCTATTTCAAATCCTAAAAGATGATGCTATGAAAGTGCTGCACCTCAGATGCCAGCAAATTTGGAAAACTCAGCAGTTGCTACAGGACTAGAAAAGGTCAGTTTTCATTCCAGTCCCAAAGAAGGGCAACAAAGAAGAACGTTCAACTTACCAAACAATTGCACTCATCTCACATGCTAGCAAAGTAAGGCTCAAAATTCTCCAAGTTAGGCTTCAACAGTACCTGAACCAAGAACTTCCAGATTTTCAAGCTGGATTTAGAAAAGACAGAGTAACCAGAGATCAAATTGTCAACATCTGCTGGATCATAGAAAAAGCAAGAGAACTGCAGAAAAACATATACTTCTGTGTCATTGACTATGCTAAAGCTTTGACTGTATGGATCAAAACAAACTGGAAAATTCTTAAAGAGATGGGTACCAGACCACCTTACTTGCCTCCTGAGAAACCTGGATGCAGGTCAAGAAACAACAGTTAAAATCAGACATGGAACAATGGACTGATTCCAAATTAGGAAAGGAGTGTGTCAAGGCTGTATACTGTCACCCTGTTTATTTAACTTATATGCAGAGTACATCATGTGAAATGCCAAGCTGTGTGAATAACAAGCTGGAATCAAGATTGCCAGGAGAAATATCAATAACCTCAGATAATCAGATGACACCACCTTAATGCCAGAAAGTGAAAGGAAACTAAAGAGTCTCTTGCTGAAGGTGAAAGAGGAGAGTGAAAACCTAGCTTAAAACTCAACATTCAAAAAACAAAGATCATGGCATCCGGCCCTATCACTTCATGGGAAACAGATGGGAAAAAATGGAAATAGTGGCAGATTTTTCTTGGGCTCCAAAATTACTGAGGATGGAGACCACAGCCATGAAATTTAAAAGATGCCTGCTCTTTGGAAGAAAAGCTATGGCAAACCTAGACAGTGCATTAAAAATCAGAGACATCACTATTCCAACCAAGGTCCATATCGTCAAAGCTATGTTTTTTCCAGCAGTCATGTACAGATGTGAGAATTCGACCATAAAGAATGCTGAACACCAAAGAATTTATGCTTTTGAACTGTGGTGCTGGAGAAGACTCTTGAGAGTTCCTTGGACAGCAAGGATATCAAATCAGTCAATCGTAAATCAACCCTGAATACACATTGGAAGAAGTGATGCTTGAAGGTGAAGCTCCAATACTTTGGCCACCTGATGAGAAGAGCTGACTCACTGGAAAAGACCTAATGCTGGGGATTTAGGGCAGGAGGAGAAGGGGACAACAGAGAATGAGATGGTTAGATGGCATCGGTGACTCAACAGACATGAGTTTGAGCAAACTCTGGGAGACAGTGAAGGACAGAGAAGCCTGGTATGCTGCAGTCCATAGAGTTGCAAAGAGTTGGACAAGACTGAATGACTTAACAAAAAAAAAGGTGGGGAGACAGCATGAGATCAACCCTCTTAAAATTTTAAGCACAGTATCCTCAAGATTCATACCTGCTGTTGCATATGGCAGAATTTCTTTCCTTTTTAAGGCTGAATAATATTCCATTGTATGTACATACCACATACCACATTGTCTTTATCCATTCATCCATCAATGGACATTTAGGTTTTTTCCATATCTAGACTGTTGTGTTACAATGAACATGGGAGTGAAAATACCTCTGAGATCCTAATTTCAATTCTTTTTGATAAATACCCAGGACTGGAATTGCTGGAAGGTATGACAGTTCTTTGTTTTAGGAGTCTTTATACTATTTCCCAGCTGTAGCAGCTGCAATGCCTTACATTCCCACAAACAGTGCACAAGGGTTCCAATTTCTCTATATCATCACTTATATTCTATTTCTTTGATAATAACTATCCTAACAGGTGTGAGATGATATCTCACTGTGATTTTGATCTGCATTTCTCTGATAATTAGTAATGTTGAGCATCTTTTCATAGATCTGCTGGCCATTTGTATATATTCTATAGAGAAATGTTTTTCCAAGTCCTTTGCCTAGAATCAAGATTGCCTGGAGAAATATCAATAACCTCAGATATGCGGATGCCACCACCCTTATGGCAGAAAGTGAAGAGAGACTAAAGAGCCTCTTGCTGAAGGTGAAAGAGGAAGAGTGTAAAAGATGGCTTAAAACTCAACATTTAAAAAACTAAGATCATGGCATACAGTCCCATCACTTCATGGCAAATAGATAGGGAAACAATGGAAACAGTGACAGACTTTATTTTCTTGGGCTCCAAAATCACTGCAGATGGTGATGGCAGTCCTGAAATTAAAAGAAACTTGCTCCTTGGAAGAAAAGCTACAACAAACCTAGACAGCACATTAAAAAGCAGAGACATTACTTTGCCAACAAAGGTCCACCTAGTCAAAGCTATGGTTTTTCCAGGAGTCATGTATGGATGTAAGAGTTGGACCATAAGGAAAGTTGAGCACCAAAGAACTGATATTTTTGAACTTCCAGTGTTGGAGAAGACTCTTGAGAGTCCTTTGGACTGCAAGGAGATCCAACCAGTCCATCCTAAAGTAAATCAATCCCGAATATTCATTGGAAGGACTGATGCTGAAGCTGAAGCTCCAATACTTTGGCCACCTGATGCAAAGGGCTGACTCATTAGAAAAGACTCTGATGCTGGGAAAGATTGAAGGGAGGAGGAGGAGGAGACAACAGAGGATGAGATGGTTGGATGACATCACCAACCTGATAGACATGAGTTTGAGCAAGTTCTGGGAGCTGGTGAAGGACAAGGAAGTCTGGCATGCTACAGTCCACGGGGTCCCAAAGACCATGAATGACTGAACTAAACTGAACTTGCCAAGTTTTCAATTGCATTATTTGTTTTCTTGCTATTAAGTGAGGACTTCTATATTTTTGGATATTAACCCCTTGTCAGATAGACGGTTTGTAAATATTTTCTCCTATTATACAGGTTGTCTTTTTATCCTGTTGTTTCCTTTGCTCTGCAGAAACTTCCTAGTTTGATGTAGTCCCACTTGTCTTTTATTTCACTACCTGTACTTTTACCAACAAAATCACTGCCAAGACCAATTTCATGAAGCTTTTCCCCTGTGTTTCCTTCTAGACATTTTACAGTTTCAGGTCTTATTTTGAAGTTTCTAACCCATTTTGAGTTTATTTTGTTCATAGTTTAAGGGTCCAATTTTGTTCTTTTACATATGAATAGAGGATATCCAGTTTTCTCAACACCATATATTAAAGGGATTATCATTTCCCCACTGTGTATTCTTGGCACCTTGCTTGAAGATCAGCTGTCTATAAATGCACAGATTATGAGAATTAAATAAAATAGTAGATTAAATGTGGGTACAATGTCTCATTCACATTAAATGCTTAATACAAGTCATCAGTAAAAAAAAAAAATAGCTCTATGATGATGACAACAACATGGTGATAAGATGATGACAATTAACAGAGCCATCCACTCACTTACCTAGTCCCTATTTATAAGCAAGAATATAATACTGTAAGATGACAGGGCAGGTTTAAGAGTGCATATTAGCTACAAGGAAGATTTTCCCCCTATATGTTAACTAGATTCATAACTGTCACACAGATATGAAATACAAAAGTGTTTTCTTCCCATGTACTAATACTTAGAAAAGATTTTTAACCCCATCCTCAACAATCCAACTGTCTGACTTTAATTGCCTTTTGAAAGAAAAGTCCGGAAAAGAAAGAAGTGAAAAGGGAGATTATTTCTACTTGAACTGACAGCCAAAAACCTGCTTTGCACTGACTAAATTTTAAAAAATTAAGTTTGGTTCATGCCAGTGTTATTAATCCCTCAGTCTGTAAGCTCCGTTTGATCCCAATGAATCTCTTTTTTAAAAAGAGTCTCCCTTTCATGTTAGAAATGGAGCACAAAGTAATTGCAGAGGATACTATCCATATCAAATCAATTACCATGTCCTGTCAATTTTTCCTTTGTAATGACTCCCCAACTATTCCTTTTCTTTCCCATTGCTGCTTTAACTAATGCAATCTGTCCACATCTCACTCCTGGATATTCTCACTAGTCTCGCCTTGGTCCCTCTGCAGCTAGGAATCTACCACTTTCTGTTCTGTGAAGAGCTATGAAATATCTATGAAATATATGAAATCTATGAAATATATGTGATTCTAAAATATCACATATATTTTCTTAATCACAATCTTTCCTTGGTTATTATGTAAAGAATAAAACCCAAACACCTTTACTTAACTCAAGTTAATTCTCAGATTGTCTTGCACAATCTGATCCCCAATCCCAATTTCATCTTTCAAGGAATGCCTTTTACAACTGGTTCCCAAATGGCCTTGGTATATTGGAAATGGCATTGGCTCAATGGCACATAATCATTATCTGTAGTTCATCAATTTCCAAATATTAAGCAGTTACAGAAAAACAAAAAAGATAAAAAGAATAATATTCCTTCATCTCCAAATACTCCTGACCACAACTAAAAACCCATGAAAAGGACCAAAGGTTAATGTTCGTTAAAAAATATCCACCCTATATTCCTTCATTCTCAAGAAAATTTTACTTC
Source organism: Oryx dammah (assembly GCF_014754425.2). Taxonomy (NCBI): domain Eukaryota; kingdom Metazoa; phylum Chordata; class Mammalia; order Artiodactyla; family Bovidae; genus Oryx; species Oryx dammah. Next base: position 19,480,765 of record NW_024070198.1, read on the forward strand.
TCAAACTATGCTCACAGTTATTTCCAGAGCTCTTCTAACTTCCAGTAAACCAAGACTGTCAAAGGATGAGCATGAAACTGGTGTCTATGGTGGTAACTCATCAGTCTTCCAATGTCATCAAGATTTCACAATGCTCACTTCATGCCCTCACCACATCCCCCTCCTATACTAGTAAAGCAAATGCGACTACTTGGGGGCCAAGTCAGGGACTGGGAGCAGCTGAGTAAATCAACTGCCAGGCTGGGAACAGAATCCAAGAATTCTATTCCCGCCTCATATCCAGTTACTAGAAGTTGTCCATTTAGCTTTAGTCTGTTTTTAGTCTCTCCTTGTATTTTTTTTTCCTTCTGAAAAAACAAGCTTGTCTAATACAACAAGACTCTCAAGATGTGAGGGCTCCTTCTTCACATGGAAGCAGCAACTTCTAAAGATCTCTGTTTTCTGCATGTGAATATTTCATTAGATTAGATTCATGGATTCTCTGTAGACTCTGGGGTTCTTTTGGTTAATGGTTATTGCAAACACAGATCCAGAAACAACCACTGGAAGGACAACTACCTTCAAGGTACATGAATTAAAGACCTTTGTCTTCAATTTTGATGGATTCCAGATCACCACAAGCTAACTCATTCATTATTCCTTCAACATTTATCAAGCACCTACTCTACTATGTGCCAGGACTTTGCTTAGCACAGGGCATGTAATGATTTTTAAAAACACCACCACACACTCAAGGGCAGAGATACCAAGGAACAGAGGTCTACTCTAAGGTGAAATGTGGAGTGAGTCCTTAGGCATTATTATTTTATAGTAAGAGGATCATTAGCCCCTCTCTGGCTTTTAAATGCTATAAGGGTATATTAAAACAGGAGTTTAAAACAAGTAAGCAAGCATTCTGACCACCCACAATGTACTTACTCATCACTGAACCAGATATTACAAAACTCTAAAATGGACTGGAAGCAACCATGTATTGCTGAAAAAAAACCACAAATTTTAGAATCATAAACTCTGATTCTAGCAAGTGCTAGTTGTAAAGATAGGACAAGTTACTTAACCTCCCTGAACTTCAGTTTCCTCAACGTGTGTGTGTGTGTGTGTGTGTGTGTGTGTGTCTGTGTCTGTGTCTGTGTCTGTGTGTGTGTGTGTCTGTGTGTGTGTGTGTGTGTGTGTCTGTGTGTGTGTGTGTGTGTGTATGTGTGTGTCCGACTCTTTGTGATCCCACAGACTAGAGCCGGCCAGGCTTTTTCAGGCAAGAATACTGCAGTGGGTTGCCATTTCCTTCTCCAGGTGATCTTCCCAACCCAAGGATCAAACCCATGTTTCTTGTGTCTCCTCTACTGGCAGGCGGGTCCTTTACCAGCTGAGTCAACAGGGAAGCACTTCTTCAACTTGAAAAGGTGAGAGAATCTGCCTGGTTAGGATTAAATGAGACATAATATAAAATGCCTTGCAGACGGTCGGTGCTCAAGAACTGTTTATTACCTTTGTTTCAAAGAAATTAGGGCTACTGACACCAATTAGGAGATTACCACTTTAGCAGATGGTCTAGACTAGGATAGCGACAGTAAGACCAAAGGAAAAGTAAGATATACCAAAGGCAATCAAACAGTCAGGCAGGAGATTTAGCATTCCATCAAAAAGGTTTCATTACACTCATGAACTAAAAGAAACATTCTTTTAGGGATAAACAAAATATGGTATATCGATACAGCATAATACTGGTCAGAAATAAAAAGAAATAAGTACTGATATGTGTTATAACAAGGATGAAACTTTAAAACATTATGCTAAGTTAAAGTAATTATTCCCAGAAAGCTACTTATTGTATGATTTCATTTATCTGAAATACCCAGAATAGGCAAATGCATGGGGACAGAAGGTGCATTAATTGTTGCCTCCATTTGGGTGTGGGGTGAGATTGGGTGAGATAGCTAAGGAATGTGAGGTTTCCCTCTGTAGTGATGAAAATGTGATTGTGATGGTTGCACAACTCTGTGAATATTCTAAAAGCCACCGAAGTATGTAAGTGGTGTGTGAATTGTATTGAATGTAAATTATATACCAATAAAGCTATATTTAAAGATTAAATAAGACAATGCTTATAGCATCTCGGAAGTACTCAATAAATGTAGACTGATGATGCTACTGATATTGTTTCCAGAAGAAAATACATTTAATCTCAATGTTTTTCATGCATGTTACTGATGAGAATCATCTGCACACTTAATCTCAAAATAATAAAACTATTATGTAATATAGAGGAAACATTAAGAAATCTCAGCAATGTTCTAATAACCTAAACTCCTATAAATATTTACAACAATCAGAAACTAATATCTATGACAATCAGAAGTAATAAAAGTGATATCAATGAAGTCTTCCTCAACTATTTCAGATAAAGTTTACTGCTTCTTCCTCTGTAGTTTGTCTATTTATACTTTCATCACATCATTATCTATTGTAAACATACAACATTTTTCCCACTAAAGTGTAAGTTCTATCAGAGTAAGGACTGTGTTCCATTCAGTTTTGTATCCTTTGGGAGAACATACTGCAATGCTAATACATAGTAATTGTGCTTAATACGTGTTTATTGAATGAGCATTTAATTTAAAATTCCTGGATTTCTTGTAACTTCTCATCTCTGAATTCCTGTTTCAGCCTCCCTAAAAAAAGAGGAGGAGGTTTCGAAAGGTGACCAATTTAACAATTACAACTCACATTTATATCTGACTAATAAATGAAAGCACCTCAACAAGTGATGTTTTAACTAGCTTTGCCAGTCTTAAACTTCCAAGGATCTCAGGAACAAGAAAATAACCTGAAATAGGTTGTATAGCCCTCGGAAAACTCTGAAAAGTCTATATAATCAGCCTATGATCCCTGCCATCATTACTAAAGTAAAATGTTTGAGAAGCCCCTCCCAGCTCTCCATCTTGCTGCTGCCTTTCAGAGAACATTTACCCCTTCTGGCTACCATAGGTACTAGTACTAGTAACCAGCAGCAAAGCCTAGTTCCTCCAAACGTGGTACCCCGATCAGCAGCACGGGCAAGACCTGGGAGTTTGTTGAAAAAGCAAATCTCATTTTTAACTAGATACCCAGGTGATTTACATGCACACTGAAGCAGAGCTGACTATACCTGGTCTCTAGATTCAGACTGTCTAGACTTGAACTCCACAACAGACCAACCGGAGTACCTTATGCAAATCACTTCACCCAGGGATTCTTACTCTGGTCCACACTTTAGAACCACCTGGATTCTAAAAAGATTTTTAAAAATCACAAAGCCTTGGCTCTACCAGAAATTGATTTAATTAGCCTAGGACCCAATAATTTTTAAAGCTCCCTTAACTAGGGGAATGCAGCCAGAATTCAGAACTACTGAGTAACTTCTCTAAGCTTCTATCAAATAGGATAGGGGTTGTGACGAACAAAAATTCTGATCACCTTTGAAGAGCTTTTGGCCTAGTACTTGGGATGTATAAGTGCTCAATAATTAGCAGTTATTATTATCAGACTGGAAATGTGGAAATGAACTGTCCTACAGCAAGGATAAAAAAAGAACAAAATACTAGTCTGGCCCCACAGGTACGTACCAGCCAAACTCATCAAGTACAAAAGAAAGGACACAATCAAAGTAACACATTATCCCTAGGATGACCTCTCCTAGCCGCCAACTGTTGATTGAAGCTTCAAGGAAACTACGTGTCAGGTAAGGGGCACACCATCCCTGCAAGGTGTCAGCAAAGGCCAGCACCTTAATTTGGAATGTACTGATGGCAGGTGAGGGAACATTATTTCAGCAGGTCTGTAACACAGGAAATCCCCCTTACCACACCTTCCTGATTTACACTGATTCTTGATGCACACCACATGTGTCCTCAAATCTCTCTTTCCCTCCCCGGCAAATTGTCAATCGTTCTGTTCCACATTTAGGTGATGAAAACTTAAAACCTGTGGTTATAACTTCTATGAGAAATTTCATTTTGAAAGCTTTCTAAATTTCAACTTTATTGCCACAAGGAAAATAGAAGAAACAAAAGACCTCAGTCATCCACTACACAAAAACCCCTAGTGAAGACATTTAATAAGCGTAAGTTTTCTACAGCAAGTTGTTGAAAATCCTGACCTTTGGGCTGGAGTACCATTCATTTGCATCCACAAATGTTCTATGAAACAATAGCATTTATTTTTCTAAAGGTTTCAGGTTACATGTTTAGTTTCACCTATGGGTTATAACTTGGCTAAACGTAAACTGCAGTTTCGTTTGAATCTACAACTCAGTGAATTTAACCTGAGTCTACTCTTCCTAGAGGATTCACAATGGCCAGTAAGTCCACAATCTGTTTTTTTTTTTTTTTGTAACAACTGCAAAGAAATAGGAGAAGGCAATGGCAATCTACTCCAGTACTCCTGCCTGGCAAATCCCATGGATGGAGGAGCCTTGTAGGCTGCAGTCCATGGGGTCACTAAGAGTCGGACACGACTGAGCGACTTCACATTTACTTTTCATTTTCATGCATTGGAGAAGGAAATGGCAACACACTCCAATGTTCTTGCCTGGAGAATCCCAGGGACAGGGGAGCCTGGTGGGCTGCCATCTATGGGGTCGCACAGAGACGGACACAACTGAAGCGACTTAGCAGCAGCAGCAAAGAAATTAAAAAACATTCGGATGGAGAGTATATATATTATTAGGGCACTGTGCATATGCATGCTAAGTAGCTTCAGTCATGTTCAACTCTTTGCGACCTTATGGACCGTACCCCACCAAGCTCCCTTGTCCATGGGATTCTCCAGGCAAGAATACTGGAGTGCTATGCCCTCCTCCAGGGAATCTTCCCAACCTAGGAACTGAGCCCACATCTCATATCTCCTGCATTGGCAGGCAGGTTCTTTACTACCAGCACCAACTGGGAAGCCCATTAGGGTACTGAGAGACACATAAAGATTTATCTCAATGGTGATCACAAACATTTTGTTAAATGTGCATGGTTTAGTGACCATCACCAAAAGCTCATATTCTATTTCCAGCTTCTCTGCTTACTCAGTATGGGCCTCCTCTGTGGTAAATGTATCCCTCTCACTGGGTCACTGTGATTCCTAATGAATGCCTGAACTTAAAGGCTTCTAATTTCTCTGTTGGAAGTCTCAGTGATACCAGCATCCACACAGCACTCTAGAAAGTCCCCTCTGTGTCATTCTCTGAACTAGTTCTAACCTCACTCTGGGTTTGGATTACAATCTCAAGGGATTCTGAGATTCAGATGCGAAATATACAAAAAAATGACATCCTGCAGCCTGTTCAGAAGTTTGTCAATGAAGAACAGTTGAAAAAGAACCTGAGACTAAACTAGACCCCAGCACACAAGCAAACACATTATAGAAGGTGACAATCATCTCTTTTAATTGCTCGTGTGTCTCTCTGTGATTATTCTTTTGTTTATCCTAACACGTATTTTGTGTCCTAACCCACCAGACCTTTTAATGTTCCATGATACTTGGTATAGGGCTTCTGAGCACCTGATAGATGAATGGACAAATAAATGAATTAGTGAATGAATCAAAGACTGGATCTCTCTTATCTAAGCATGGTGTAGAGAAAACAGGACTGGGTTCTAATCCTAGTTGCACTAACTACTCATCTTATGACCTTCAGCATGTGACATGTCTTTTCTGAGTCCCCATTTCTTCATATACACATTTGAGCACACATAAGTTTGTCAACAGATTGATTTAAGAATTAAATGAGATAATATAAATGATAATATAAAACAGAACTCAAAACAAAATGCTATTATTAAGCATTATTATTATTATTTACCCTTAAGGCCAGATCAAGATCTCTCCTCCTAGGCACCTGTCCTGACCACTCCAGCTCTCATTTAACCTCCTTCTCTGAACTCCTATAGCCCTTACAGCTTGTTCCACATCGTTTAACCTTTGAATATATCATGTCCTGTTCCCACTGCTATTTTTTCCTACACACCTTGTATGTCTGAGATCTCTAACTCACAGAATCTTAGAATTAGATACCCCAAGCAGACATTGGGATCCATTTTCTTCATTTTATGAATAATAAAGACTTCAGGAAAGTTAACAACTTGCACAATGACCCATTTAATTAGTAGAAAAACAAGTTCATTAACACAGGCTCTGCTTAAGCCTTCAGGTTTAACAAATGATGTCACTGAGTCCCCACTCTACAACTCTTTACCTAGGTGATTTTGGGCAAGTTAACCAATCTAAAGGAGATCAGTCCTGGGTATTCTTTGGAAGGACTGATGCTAAAGCTGAAACTCCAATACTTTGGCCACCTCATGTGAAGAGTTGACTCATTGGTAAAGACCTTGATGCTGGGAGGGATTGGGGGCAGGAGGAGAAGGGGAAGACAGAGGATGAGATGGCTGGATGGCATCGCCGACTCGATGGACATGAGTTTGGGTGAACTCCAGGAGTTGGTGATGGACAGGGAGGCCTGGCGTGCTGCAGTTCATGGGGTTGCAAAGAGTCGGACACGACTGAGCGACTGAACTGAACTGAACCAATCTGCGCCTCAGTTTCCCCATTTATCAAGTAGGAAAAATACTACTTTCTTCATAGGGCTGATAAGATTAAATATTAATCTCTGTAAATTCCTTAAAATAGTACTTAACACATAAGAAGCACCCAACAATGTTAAATAATATTACTATTATTCTTATTAAGCTGCAGGGGACTATCCATCCTTCCATAGTATTTCTAAGATAATAACCCAAATCTGAGCAATTCAACTTTTCCCAGCTTTCCAATCTCATCTTCCATCTTTCAAGGTGTTTTTACCTTTCCAGGGCAAGTAAAAAATAAGGTACTGGTTCAATTTCCAAATCTCTCAATTCAAACATACAGATACAGATATGTACCCCATCTTTTCTAAATATGCAGTTTATGTTTTTCATTCTTCATTCTTCACTACACAAAAAGCAAAACACATGCATTAACATTTGTAAATAATATAAATACTTTGTTTTACTTCATGTGTCTGTTCCATGCAATGTGATGATAGTTATCTCTATATGGACTTTTATGTGTATATCAATCACACTGTGTTTTAATTTTAAATTCCTAGAGACAAAAATGATGTCTGCTTAAGTCAATCAAACATAAATTCTGGGGTACTTGGACTAAATTTGATCAAGTATTCAGAGAAGAATTTCAGAAAAATTTAGAGAATGAGGGAGGATTAATAAGGACTGGCCCAGCAGAAACCTTAATGAAAAAGGGAATTTGGGCAGAGCTTTGAAGGACAAGTAAAAATTTTAATTCAAGACAGAAAATCAGTGTTCAAGGTAGAGGGTATAGGATGAGCAAAGTGGAAAGACTTGACAAAGATTAGTCTGATTAAAATAGAAACATGACACGTGTATACCTGTGGCGGATTCATGTTGATGTATGGCAAAACCAATACAATATTATAAAGTAATTAACCTCCAATTAAAATAAATAAATTTATATTTTAAAAAACAGAAACATGATACTCAAGACCACTGAAAAATTCTATTGAATATGTAAGACCAGAGGACTTTAAGAGTATGGTTCATATTCTATTCCTCTTGGGTAGCCACAGGTTCTAGCACTAAGCTTGGGATATGACTTATAATCAAAAAACATGTATTGAATTAAGCAAAAATATAGTCTTCCACTGTACTAAAGTGAAGAGAACTGATTGTGAAACCAAAAGACAAAGGAGTCCAACAAGATATCTATACCTTCAACAGCACTAGCTGTGTTAGCCACCCAGTTGTGTCCAGCTCTTTGTGACCCCGTGGACTATAGCCTGCCAGCATCCTCTGTCCATGGAATCTCCAGGCAAGATACTGGAGTGGGTTGCCATTTTCTTCTCTAGGGGATCTTCCCAACCCAGGGATCAAACCCAGGTCTCCCTCATTGCAGACAGATTCTCTACTGTCTGAGCCGCCAAGGAACCTCCACAGTACTAGCTACTAGTCCACAAATGTGTATTTACTTGTCTACATCACTATCCATGGACAAGTGCAAGAAAAACAAAACACACAAAATTCTTTCATGCTCATGTATTCATACTCTCTGTCTCTCTATTTTTATCTCTTTCTGTCTCATATATACACACACACTGTTCAGAGTTCCAATCCATTGCTCACAGACTAAGACAGCTGAAAATTTGATTAAGGTACTAAGAAGCACAGACATTATGAGTCTTAACATCTAATCCACTTTGATGAAGGATTCTCAGAAGAGGCTCCTGCCTCTACAAACCCAGACCATGTGACTGGCAGGCTGAAGAGGCCCACAGAATTTTGAAAGAAATTTCTTTTCTTCCATGAGGTACCCATGCCACCAGGAGGCCTTGCAAGAACAGAAGAGAGGATGTAAATAAATATGGCAAGAGAAATAGTGATATCTGGTTTTGGCAACAGCAACACAACAGGAACACACAATTTGTGGATTACCTTTGTACCCAATTATCAGGTGATAAATTATGCAAAATGTGGTTGTGATTAAAACATCTATTTTCTGATTCACTGAAATTAAGTCAACTCTACAAGCAGTAGTTCAGAGTTTTCATATCTCTTCTCTACCACTTCCAGCATTAGATAGATCCACAATTACTAAACTGTGACCAAATGGCATGATAACTATCTTTGTGAGATACCACATTCAAATTCACAGGGGTATATATAGTGAGCTGCAACTAGCACTCCAGACCTGGGTACAAAATTTCAAAAATTACAGAAAACACATCCACTTTGTTTCCAAAAGGCAGAATAAAATACACATAAAACTTCAGATAATTTCTGACACCCTTTAATACAATATTAAATTGTGTCAAATCCTTCTAACGTTGCTGGCAGACAAATCATGAAATGCTAAATGCTGACCTTGGAATGGAGGCTTTTCTTGGCCTAAAAAATCTTTAGAAACTATTTTTGGCTAATGCTCTGAAGTGATAAGAGGTCAGGAGTATATAATTTGACAGCTGTACCTGGGCCTCATTCATCTTCTCAGCCTCAGCACCAAACGGGCCTGGAACTAGCTTCCTGTTCAATGAGTAAATTCATGAGTGAATAAACATGAAATAGTAGCCTGTTTTTACTCTATAAAAGAAGAGTGATAAAAATTATCAAGCAAATCCAAAAACCTTTACTTTATATACCCTATAAGAACCAAATTAATAATTTAGTTTTAAATTATCTGTCCTTCAAACACGCTTCATAACTCAAACCTCATCAAGTGCTGTTGTAACACACTTTAGCTAAAGTATATGAATGTGTGCAATGATTTAGAAAAGAATGGGGAAGGGCAAGGGTCACTGTCCATGTTGAAAACATGTCCTTCCCTTCTCCAATAGAGTAAAAATATTTATAATAGCCTCTATTTTCCTATAGGGACAATTCCATTTTACTATGCTTAAAATTCAACATTCCCATCACCTGATCTGGATTTACCCAACCAAACTTTACTCTTCCACATGTACTTTCTTCTTTTGTAATTACATATTTTGAAGCTAACAAAAATACATTACACTAGAATTTCTTTAAATCCAAACTAGACATTCAAGAAAAATGAGCTTTTCTTAGAATATTTTCCAATATGTGCTTTTCATAACTTAAATTATACACATTTCTGAATTAACAAAAGTATGCAAACAGGCTTCTATAAAAAGAAATGTTATGGTTCTAGCAATATGAACTAATATAATTTCTAACATGTACCTTCTATTTAGGCAGGGTGGTAAATAGGGTAATATTGCCCAAACACATAATTCAGCTTTACCTCATGCTCTTTCCTTTGAATGTAATGTCTTCTCTCTTCATCTCTATATTTCACAAGGCCCAACCTAACTCCCATGTAAGTCCGGCCAGTACTCATCTCTATTTTCCCTGTCACACTCTGGCAAACTATTTTGTTCCACTTAGCACTTCTATATTCTATATTATCTTTGTGTTACTCTTCAGTTTTATCATTATAAATATTATCTCACTAACAAGCTATTAGATCATTGATAGCTGGGACAATGTCTTTTGAAGGGGAAAGGTCAAGTATTTTGTAGGGTATCCTTCAATTTGACTAGTGTTTTCTCATATTTACAGAGAGTTATGGATTTGAGGAAAGAATATCACAAAGGTAAAGTGTCCTCTCATCACATGATATCAGGGAATACATGATATCAACATGACTCATCTGCTGATGTTAACCTTGATCACTTTGTTGAAATGATATCTGACAGCTCCTCCACTGTAAATTACTATTTTCCCCCTTACAGACTCTCTTCTTTAGAAACAAGTTGTTAAATCCAGCCCACACTCAAGCAGAGAACAGAAGCTGCACATCCTAAATGTATCAAAGAATTGGTGGCCATATGCTAAAACCACCACAATAATTAATTAATACTATGAGAGAAATGTTTGATGCTATGCAAATATCCCATTTTGCTTTAAACTACACCTACTTATTTTAATACTGATTAGTGGATCTTGCCTACAGCAATAATTACAGTTGTGCTCTAATGTTGTAATGGTATTGTATCTTTTATTTGTTTGATAATCTGCCATTTTGTCCAGGATCAAACTAAACACAGATCAGGTAATCAATAAAGACTTGTTAAACATTATTGAATTTCCAGAAACATTTATGTAAAATAAAGTGAGACAGTGCAAAGTGTGTATGTTCAAGGCAAATATATATTTTGGCAGTTGTGCTGTTCTTATGTCATATGTCCTGATGGATGGACTGAGAATAGAAAGACAAAGAATTAACTACCTCACCTCTACTAAAACTGGAAAACTTCCTGGAGAAAGCAGAACAATAATATTAGTTGCATAGTGCCTTAGAGTTTACAAAGTGTACTCTACATTCATTATTTAGGATTTCAGAAGCTTTCAGAAGCAAAAATATTCAGGAAATGAAAATTGAAAACAACATTTAAATTTGTGCAAAGGTACTATTAAACTGTGAGTTGGAAAATTAGATGTAGAAACTATAAAAGGTCAATCAAGCAAAGCTAAAGTAAAGGCAAAGAAGAAACAGATACGATTAAAAAAAGTGTGAGTCCAGTGCAAGGCTTTAAATCAGGTGGTAAAGTTGATTTCACACACAGTATTAAACCAAGGCACTTAGACTACCAAAGATAAAGAGAACACAGTTAAAATAATGAAGTATGTCATTAAAATAAATATTAAGAATGGACTTCACGGGAAAATGCATTGAAGGTAAAAAATGAATAGAATCGTTATGTATGTGTTTACACATTTCTTCATTGGCAACCTCCATTTTTCCAGTGCCTTTAACATGCTTTTAACCTAGTAGGCATCCAGGAATATTTGCTGAAGTTCTACTCTGTGTCAGACAGAATGCTAGACATTTTGGGATATACAACAATTAGATATGGTCCCTTCCTATTAATAATTTACATTCTATTAAAAAGTAAAAGAAGGGGCCAAAAGAAAGAAAGCTGCAACCGTCCAAAGAAAGAAAAGATAACTATGAAATGACCTGTTCAGGAAAGGCTTGTGGTAATAAGGGGCACTTGCAGAATTGGGTAAAGTGGGTAGTAAGATTTTAACAAAGCCAAGAAAAAGGCTTTTAAAGCACAAACAGAATGGCTGAACACAAGGGGTTGAGATGTTTTAAGGAAACAGTGAAAATCAAGCAAAGCTGCAATAAAAGGTATATGAAAACATAAGAGTACAAAAGATAAGAGATTTTAAAAAGGTTTTGAATGGCATGTTGAGGAGTTTGAACATTTCCTATAAGCAATCCAAAAATAATCACAAGATTTCCAACAAAAGAGTGACATGATAAATGTGATATTTTAAAAATATTAAACTGGCTTTTGATGTACACAATAAATGGTATATATCTTGATTATCTTGATTAAAGGTATGATTATGGCAGTAAAGAGACAGGCATACAAATAAAGCACACTGAATATATAACAAAGAGGAACAGACTGTAGCAAAATAACAAAAGATTAACCTGTGATTTCTTTGTTAGGAGCAAGAATAGCATAACATCACATAGAACCAAGAGGAAGTTAGGCAAAGGGTAAGACCCCAAAGTATGAAGAATAATCCTATTTCCTATTTTCATTTCTTCCATCATGTTTGTATGAAATTCAAGTTGCCTAAGCTAAAGTGGAATAGGTAACTATATCAAAGGACTAACTACAGAAGTTCCCAAAGTGATATATAAACAGTGACTTTAGAAAGAGGAAATGTAGCTGCCTTAAAATGCTTTAAAAGTATTCAGAAAATACAAGCCACATGACTTGGTAATTGCTCAGTTAGTTCAGGGAAAAACAACAGAAACAAAAAATCACATCAAGGTAGCAATATGGGTAATCAATCTGGTTAATGAATGCATTAACCAGAAAAGTGTATATTACCCAAGCTGGGTATCAGTTCATTTAAATGTTAGTATATAACAAAACTAAATATTGGTCTCTTCTCTCATTACCACACACACAAAAAAAGTCACTCATGTCCTCCACCTCCACTTCTTAAAAGAGAATTCTCCCTACATTTTCTTAATCCTCTCAGACAATTCCCTAATTCTATCCCCTTTCTTGTGTATAAACTTTGGTCTACTGCATTTTATTTACTTCTTAATTCCACTTTAAAATATTAAATATATATTATAAATTTTCTGAAGCTGCCTTTAATAAAAGTAGGAATATTTAGCCTTCATATTTAGCCTTTGCAGTTGACAAAATATTTTATACACATTACCTCTCAGAACCCTCACAGAGGCAATGCACAGCAAGTATTATCATCATCCATATACTATACAGAAGCAGTAAGCCCAGGGCCACATATTCATAAGTGATAGAGTCAGGCCTGAAATACAGGTTTTCTGAATCCAAATTCCATATTCTCCTCCCTATGTCACTCAGTTTCATCATGTGCCAGTAGCTATATCTAATTATTCAAAATGTATGTCATTATTCTATACTATGTTTAAGCCAATACATCTCTTTTTTAAAAAGAATTAGATACTTATGCCCAAATGGCCCTATTATACAGCCATTTACTGAGAAAACTTAATTATTTTATGAAGCTCATTATGATGATAGTTATCACTGGATGAAAAGTGATGACTGAAGTATAATATCTGCAAACTTGCTGAGCCTATACCAAAACCATTTTTGCCTTTAATTCTGCAACACAACATGTAACAACAAAGACAATGTGGATGATTTAAGCATATGTGAGCATCAAAGGACAGAAACAGGGCATTCCTACTCTCTTTAGCTGTGCAAAGGCCTCAAATACTGATATAGTTCAGAGCATCTTATTACCAGGGAGACATAAATCAAAAGGAGTTCAGCTAGGAGCAATAAAACAGATTAGTGTCTGGAAGGACTGACTTTAAAGAAAGTTTTAAAAGAATTAAATCCAGGTAGTCTAGATAAAAAAACAGCTAAGAGGAAACCTTTTGTTTTGAAGCTGACACTCACAACAAAGAAATTATTTTGAAGATAAATGTCTAAAACAGTGCAAAAAGGAATATTCACATATTTGGAGAATATAAAGGGAAAATTCAGGAGAAATTTACTGACAGAAACCTATGGGACAAAAGAACTTTCTCCCACAGGAGTGGTGAAAACTACATTCCTAGAGATATTTAATACCATGTTGGACAAGACAAGAAAAGGATTCCATATGGAATGATACTGTAGTGGCCCCTGAAGTGATGGAAGGAATGAAGATGACCTCTTAGATCTTTTCCATTTCTGATTTTTTCCTAATTCTATGAAGTTCTATGGGCCACGGCCTTCTACCAATTTCCCTTCTCCCCATGATGCCCACTTTCTCTCACAAACGGAAACAAAGTAACCTTCATTTTAAGCAGATCTCCCATTCTCAGTGAATAGGTAATATAATCCTAGGTACAAATTTTGGAGAAAAAGGCTAATTCCTAAATTTATAATGGTCCCCCCCCCCCAACAGTGGTTCCTGGGACTCTTACAAGTTTTTTCACAAACTAAAGAGGAAGTAGTTCAAATGGACTCAAAGAAGAGCAGTTTCATCAGGAAAACCATTAATATCCTCCCTTCTTGTACCTGAACACAAAGCTGACAGTGACCCTGGGAACTAAAAAGCACTGGGTCAAATTACCATCAGAGCTGCTGCTCAGGATTATCTTTTAGCTTTCAGCCTTTTATGCTGAGTGACAGCAAAGTCTACCTGCAATCCACATTTTCATAGCAATGACATTTACCTTTGAAAAGATGTAGCCTTAAATACCTACACACTTGGAAAATGTTGTAAAAGAGTAAGTCTGATTCAGGATTCAAACTCAAGAAGCCTCAGCCTTGCCCTCTTTCTCATCTGACACTTAAAAAAAAAAATGTTTCTCAGCCAACCTTGAAATAGATCCCAACTCTCTAGAATTCCTGTTCGGTGAAAGCCCCAGAAAATACAACAGGCTTTTCCTCGTTTTGCTGATTTATAAGGACAAGATGTAACAAAATCCAGGGAGCTCTGAGAACATGTCCCTGAGCCCTTTAAAAATAAAACTGTAGCTCACTTATGAAAAGGGACAGCAGGGCAGAGATAGCCCTCCAGGAATGGACACTAATGCTTCTTCTATGCAATCTAAACAACCTAAGTGGCTGAAGACCCAACAATTGCCATCTTGCCTATTTTACCCACACAGAAAGTTCATTGATATTAAAACCAAACCCTCTAAACATTTTTTTAAATACCATTTTCACTTTTCCCTAGTAAAAATGAGACTGTTCGTATATTTAAAAAAATGATTGGCCTCTCATATTAGAATAGGATTCAGAGTTTTCAAAGCCCTTCCAACACTCAACTCTGATCCTGGCAGGAAAAGCTGGCAGTTATAATCCCATTTTGAAATTTAGGGGGTGGGAAAGTGTGACTCTGAGATTAGGCAGTCTAAAGGAGAACTCACTGCAAAGATTTTCAAACCTTTCCAACAAGGGACCAATCTAAAAGGGATTGTTCCAGAAAAATTCAGTGGATTTCAAAAACAGCTGAAGACCGGTAGCCTCATCTCAAGAAAACAAGGAATAAGAAAAACAAAAGGCAACTTTTCCTATAATTTCAGGAAGGAAACGTGACCCTGACCCTTTAACAGCCTACGAACCTGAAAGAATTTTCTCAAGAAATTCCTTGAACCTTCTCCCCACAGGACTAGTCAGCCAGAAGTTTTGGCTACTAGTTCTGGGCCTCTGTCTGAGACTCATCCGCCCAAGAAAAGCGAGGAGCCTGGACAAGGAGAACCTGAGGATTCCCCTTTACCTAATCACTTCGGAACTCCCACACTCCTGTGTCCCCTCGCCTACAACTACCAGTTTTGCAGGTGAGCTCCAACCTGGTCCTCCTCCAAATCTGCATGCCCCCCTCACACACACACACACACACACACACACATGCACACACACACGTACACAGATTACTCCCTCGCACTCCCCAAACTTTACCCACCCAACAAAAGTGGGAACCAAGTTTCTCACCATCCTCATAGTTTTTGAGATAGTAATCCGGGCCGGGACCCCCACGGCTTTTTGCCGGGTTCCTCAGGTTCTGGAACTGCAGGAAGTCGGTCCTTTTGCCCCCGAAGCGCAGAAAGGCGGGAGAAAGTCCCCGGGCCAGGGTCACCAGACGCTTGGAGCTGCAGGGGTAGAGAAGGAGAAAGGAAAGGATACGGGGGACAAGCGAGAGGCAGCAGGGCACCAGCAAATCCCTCTTTCTACTCTGTGGAGTTTCGCCTAGCACCCTAGCCCGCCCAGCTTTGGGCCGAGGGACCCGGCGCTGTGCCTCCTGCACCCAGCTGGTCGCGGCCCCCTCCCTCAGGCACCCCGACGGTGCTCACCGAAGGCAGTATTTACAAAGAGTTAGACTGTTTGTTAACAGTGTGTGCATAGGTGGGGGTACGCTTCTGCTGAGAATATGGGACTAAGGCGCAGTTGCTGGGCTTCTGCCCCTGCCGGGAAAGCGCTCCGAAAGGAGTCGCGCAGCGCAGGGACCTCGGGCTCCGACTTTTGCCAAACTTATAGGCTGAAAGAGGGAATCTGCCTCCTCTGCCCCAGGGGCAACTGCAACCTCTGTGCAGAAGGTGAAACCCTCCTTCTTTCTCTCAGACCAGGCACCTGACATCAAGTTTGATGGTTTTTTTTTTTTTCCAACGCCAGTTGATTTTTCTTTTCCACTACCTTATACCAACTGCTTGCATCTCCCAAATCCTTGTCTTTCTGAGAACACTCCCCACACCCGCCTTGCACAGTAAAAGCAATGTCTCTTCGGTCCCTGAAATAATTCAGCCAGATCTCAGGAAAGGTAACGACCTTCTCTCCACCCCCCAGTTGGGCTCCATCATTTCCCATTCCCACTTGGAATCATTTGGAAGCTCTGAGGAAAGTGAAGTTTGCCGAAATGTGGAACGTGCGCGTCGTAGCAGACTCTGAAGAGCATCAGAACAATGGCATTTACAGCTATTTAGGTTCAGGATTTCCATAAATAGGTTTTTTTAAAGCCAAACGCTAATTAGGGAAGGCGCAGAGAACGAGCAATGAAGATGCGCTTAATGCTAAGGGCATCAGCTATTGAGTTTCGGATTTCTAAGTTACTTTTAACGCTTTTCTGGTTCAGGTTCTGAAAATCCAAATCCAAATGGTACTAAAGAGTATCTTGAAGACGGTGGATAGGAAGCGGGGTGGGGGGACAACGGAGACTCCGGTTTCAGAGTTTCTGACAAAAGCTGTGGCAGCCCAGAGAAGTCCCAGCAGGGAGAAGGATCCCCTGGCCGTGGACTCCAGGACTGCGTTACCAGGCGGGCGCAATCGGGCGTCGTGTGGGCCCCACGGCTGGCAGAGGAGACCACCGCTCAAGTCCGGCCCCGCCGAACCGGCGTTTCCAACAACCGTCCAGCCGGAAGCCTGTACAGCCAATGCAAATACGCCCCGCCACGGCTTCTTTCCCGAAAAGCCGCCTTCCACAGTCTTTTCTGCGGCAAGCATTTAGCGAGAACAGTAAAGGTTTTGTTGTTGTTTTTAAGATAAGAAGCAAAAGAACTCCAAAGGAGTCCGCGCAGCTGGAGAACCGCGATGCAAGTAGGGAGTGTAGTCGCCCCCCCTCTGTGGGCTCCCCCCCGCCGCTCCCCGGACGAGCTCAAAGACGCGCGCTGCTGCAGGAAGAGCTTCCGAAGAGGAATCCGGGCCGCGCAGAGCTGTTCCCGCCCTCCCAGCCGAGGCGCCGGCTGGAACCGAAACGGCCTCGGCAGCCGCAGCAGCAAGCACTCAGCCTTCCCGCAACGCTCGCTCCACGTGGAAGAAACGTCCCAAAGTGCGCTTCCCGCTACCTGCAGCGTCCTCCCGCCCGGCCGAGGTCAGGGGAGATCCGGAGAACTGAGGGGCGGGCACACACTAGAAGCAAACTCGAATTTCGCGGAGAGTGAAAGATACTCACGAAAGACGACGCGGCCTCAGGGCAGAGAAGTGAGACTGAGAGCGCTCGGAGCTCTTCGAGGGAGCCCACAGCTTAGCTCCAATTTGGAGGGAATTTTTTAAAACTCAACGTTTGTATTCGACATTGTAGACAATTTATTTTTTATTTATTTTTACAAAGCAACTCTCTCCCTGTTGTGAAGGGATCGTGGTTGCCTAACTGCTGAACAGTAATAACCGGGGAGAGGGTGCGCCCCAATTAAGAGGCCAAGCCCTAGAGTAACGTAGAATCCACAATTATAAATCTCCCGGCTTCCTAATCCACCGGTGCGAGATTCAGACCTCCGAAACATCCCTAGAGTATTTCTAGGACCCTTTCCGCTCTCCTTATATACGCTATGACCGCAGCGAGGGTTCTTTCTTTCTTTCTTTCAAGAAAAACTAAGCTATGCAGTTACCGCAGATTTAAGGAGGAGGGACTAGGGGACCATTCGGTCTATTAAAAGTATCTTTCAACGTCCTTAAGTTTGGAGAGGATAGCAGAGGATATAAAATTAAAAATCCGAACCAATTTGCCCACCGCTCAAGCCTCTGCCTAGATTGATTCTCTGTCTGGAAGTGGGAGAGAACTGACGAAACGATCTTTCCGTGGAAAACTCCACTTTCGTGCGAATCCCGCTTAAACATTCACAGACACATGCAGACACGCACTCTCTCACACACACCCATTCCTCTCGGGTCTTTGTTGCTCGAGACCTTTTTTTCGCTTTTGTAACTGCCCTGAATCTCTTGTTTCTCTTCAGAAGGAGTCCGGGAGGCTAATTGTGGATATATGTAAGCACAACATTTTTTCAGTCATAACTGATAAGTTTCTGAAATGCCTTCTGCATTGCAAACATGTGCATCTTAATAGAAAACATTGCTTTTCTCAATCACCAGTTACAGCCTCACAGCAAATATTCCTGGAGGAGGAAAACCTTTCTTCTCTTTGAGAGATCCGCCTGGTGTATTTTCTTCTTCTTCTTCTTCTTCCCCCTTTGGAATGAGGAGATACGAAGGGGTGGGGGTTGCTACTTTAAAAAAAAAAAATGATCCATCGAAGCCCCTGCCTTACCTTAAGAAATCGAGCCAGCCATCATGAATGATGGACGGATCCAGCTGCAGAGAGAGGAAGTTCTCATTGACTGTCCTGACTGGGTTCTTGGTGCTCACATCAAGTAGAATCAGGGTCTTTTCCTTCATACCTGGAGCTCTGTCTACAGGCAAGGGTCTCCTGTCTCCAGCTTGGGAGGAAAGGGAGCGATGGATCAACAGAGCCAAGAAGAGAGCCACCGGGGCTAGGCACGCGGGGGGGCGGGAGTTGCTGGAGGGCATGGCTTCAGGGAAGGCACAGAGCACCCTCATTAAATCCCTCTGATTTAAACCTCTCTTCCTACAGGGTCTCGCTGGTGACTAATTGTCCTTATCTAAAGTGTGTGTCTGTCTGCCTCCCCCCCCCTTTTTTTTCCCTTCCTTTCCCCCCCTCTCTTGAGCTCTCTCTCCCTTTTTTCTTTTCTTTTTTTTTTTTCCTTCAGTGTTTTGGTGCTGGTGGAGCGAACTCACGCCCCTAGCCAGCCTTCTCAGAGACTCGTGCCAAGAGTACTCGTTCACCAGCACCGCCCCTTTAAGAGATTTCGACTGCAGACATTTTTTAACTTTTTAAAGGTAAGGGGGTGGAGAGGGGGAGGCGGGAAGTAAGAGGAAGGGGTGGTGGTGTACCCTCCTGATTTAACCCTCTAGGCTCGGGAAGCGGAGGGAGGGATCGAAACTATACCGTTGTAACATTTGGGGTACGGGCGGGATGTCTTGTTTTTACTTCCCTCCCAGTAAGGCTCTGGGGAGGGCGATTCTAGCTGCGACCCCGACGCGAAAGCCCCTGCGCTATGGAGCTGAGGCTGCACCCGTCGCTCGCCTGTTTGCCCTGACAGCGTCAGGCATTTCGACTGCTCCAGGCCCTTCTCTTTGGGGTAAAGCAGCGAGAGCAAGGCTGCTTAAATTGCAGAGGGGTCCTGCAGTGGCGACTGTGATTCCTGCCAAAGCACAGAGAGCAAAGGGAGATTCCATGGATCCAAGTATGGACCTCTGCGACGCGCTGGACAGACACACAGAAGCCGCCTCTGACCTCGATGGGGCAAAGAAAGACTAGCCAGAAGGAACACACAGAGTGACCAGATCAAAAGGTTTATCTGCCCGTATGGGTAAAAGGCTGCCCATGGTTCCCATCTGCCTGCAGCTGAGGCCAAAATGTCTTGAGGGATTCATTATATACTGACTTAGGCCAAGTCAAAGCAACCCTGTCTGTGCTTGCCTAGTCTGGGAGGCGTTACGCCCATCTGAGCCACTGGTTGACTACTCCACTGCAGCAGCAGAGCCACCCCCTCAGCCCCACCTCTCTATCAACCTTGGGCTCATCCCTCCCACCGGGAATTACACCTTTCTGGTGCCAGAACAGAACAGTAACACAATTAGGTTTCCAAACTCAGTCGGGAGCCAAAGCCAGAATCTTCCCACACTTAGTTAGTTCCTGGATGCTCCAGAACAGCCAAGAGCTGCGGGGTGCACCACCCTCCCTGGTTCATGGATCTCCAACCCACAGCATCTCCCAGGGTGATAGGTTGAGCCCTAGATCCCCAGTTAAAGTGAGAGAGAGAGGCCAGACCTGGTTTGCTGCAGTCATACAGTCAGGTTCCACCTTTCGGCTTCTTTCTGGAATAAAATGGGGCTTCTACTTTGCAGATGAAGAGAACTACTTTATGTGGTGTGGGGACTGCATGAGCCTCCCAGGGCCTACTGATATCAAACATGCAAAACTCTTAAAATGCAGAGCCAAGGTTTTCCCCAAGGGTTCATGAGCCAAGGGCAGCATCACAGCCACCAAAAAACGGTAAAATGGCAACCTAACTCTCCCCCCTTCCCCTCAACTGAAGTTCCCTGAAGAGCTTCTACCAAACTAATCAACCAGGAAATAGAGCTTAGGTGGGTTAGACTGGGAAGTGCCATGAAGACCTTTTAGGAGGTCTACATAAAATGAGACCAAAGTAGGGGGGAAAAAG
Organism: Oryx dammah; assembly: GCF_014754425.2. NCBI lineage: Eukaryota > Metazoa > Chordata > Mammalia > Artiodactyla > Bovidae > Oryx > Oryx dammah. The sequence continues at coordinate 19,501,294 of NW_024070198.1, forward strand.
AAGCATATTATTTAAAGATGATATTTAAAACCAAGATGTTAATATACTGAAGGATTAGAGGTGATCTCTGGCCCTAAGACCTGCTTCCCACAGTTTCTAAAAATGTCTAACACATCTAGATCCTTGAAAATATGTGTGTGCTTCTATGTAAGGGTGTGTGGTATAGTGTGAGTTTCAATAGAAATTATTGTAATTTTTAAATGTGCACTGAGAAACTCCTAGAGATGGGAACAGCCTGGGGAACAAAGGTTTTTACTTACCTTTGTATCACCAGAACCAGGCACTTAGTAGGCATTCAATAAATGCCTGTGAGCTAAATTAATGGTAAATCAAATCCTGATCAGCACACTAAAATCATAGACTGCCCTCAAGAAGAATGTGGAAATAAATGCATAGTTTTATTTGTCACAGTAAACTTTTAGGTTTCTTTTCAGTAATTTGTCTTCCCAGTTATTAGCATTTTTCTGGTCATCTCCTTTAGGAAATACTTATCTTCCAAATTCAGAAGCCATTAGTTCATTGCTTATACTCAAAATTAAAACTAATTATATATTTTTAGCAAGTAGTCAGATTTTCCAAGGGTTTAAACACCTCCTGGATTACAAGTGAATGTACTTTCAGAAGCCACATTAATTGGGGCCAGAGGAAGACCACATGAATGAAATAAAGAAGTCACTCACCCACTAGATGTCTATAATTAATATGCCTTTCAAAAATAACTACTCTTGTGACTAAGAATGAACTTGGTTATAATAAGAATCTGCTTATGGTAATTTCTTGGTGGCCTAGTTAATCACTTTAACCAGTAGTCAGTGTCTTCACCAGAACCTCTATGTAGTATAAAAATCAAACCCAACAAAACAGTGTTTTTTTTTCTTACTTTCTGAGGAAAATAATCTCTCTAGTCTGGCCACTGAAACTCTAGCCATGTCCAGCTTGAGGACATCTAAGCAAATAAAGCGATTCAATAACATTTAAGGAGTCCCAGATAGTCCTGACTGACTCTGAGATGACTTGCTTAGTCCTTTGGTCTAGTTTGGGTATAACTCTCCACAGGGCTACTCTTTCCAAATAGGACCTCCCTCCCCATATCACAGTTTTTATCTTACCTCTCATTTAACCCTAATTATATTCTGTAAGTACCTCATTGTTAATGTGTATATTGATGTTTCTGTCCTATCTTCTGTGTGCCAGGTGATAACAATCTATCTCTCTTCTGCCTTAGATTGTAATTTTCAAGGGGATAAGAATTGGGACTCTGTATAAAATATGAATTACTGGGAACTAGATGCATTGAAATCTCTCCTTGGAAATGCTCTGCCCGGTGTTACTGAATGGTCCTTGGTCCTTATAGATAAATTATTTTGCTTTCTGGGAGTCTAAGTTTCCATATTTGTAAGAAATCTTGAAGATTAACTGGTCCAGTGATTTCTAAACAATAGGATTTCAAAATAAGTATTACTGTGGAAGAACCAACATATTTGCCAAATTTTTATTTTGTCTAGTAAGAACCTTAAATCTATCAACTACTTATTACTATTTTTTTCCCAAAAGAAAAGGACATTAACAGCCAAAAAAGAGCTGAAATGATATGTCAAAATAAAAAGCAAGTGTGTAAACTGAATAAATTTAGCTTCATGAAAAATCACTATAATATTTTATCATTTCATCTCAGAGCAGTGGAAATATGCCAGTGACCAACATGGGTACTATGATTGGTGACTGGAACTAATGATATAGCCTGTGTTTATGGCCAAATTCTACTCTGTAACATACAGTCAGGATATTTTTTAATGATGGTCGTTGTGACTATAATAATTTCATTCCAGTCTCCTATGCTTTTTCCTCATTTTTAGTTTGTCACAACCTCATTGACTCCCTTTCCTTCTATTAAACATTGAAAATCATTGTCATTTCAATGCCTGCTTTCCCCTTCTGAGAGAACTATTCCTAAATGTCCAATAGCTAGAAAAAAAAAAAAAGAAAAAAAATTCCTTTCACCATAATGGGACAGGAAGCATGAAGCTACAGCAGCCAGTCCACTGCGTCATTGCTGCCTGGGTATTTGTCCATGACGACTACTATTTATTGAGATCTTATGGTCCAGGCACGGTACTCAGGAAAATCTCACTGACCTTGAATAACTCTGAGAGGTAGATACAATTCATTATTACACCTAGTTTACATATAAGAAAATGGAGACTCAGACTTGTTAAGCAACAAATACACAGCTAATAGGTGTTCCCATCACTTCATGGCAAATAGATGGGGAAACAGTGGAAACAGTGACAGACTTTATTTTCTTGGGCTCCAAAATCACTGCAGATGGTGACTGCAGCCATGAAATTAAAAGACACTTGCTCCTTGGAAGAAAAGCTTTGACAAACCTATACAGCATATTAAAAAGCAGAGACATTACTTTGTTGACAAAGGTCTCTCTAGTAGAAGCTATGGTTTTTCCAGTAGTCATGTATGGATGTGAGAGTTGGACCATAAATAAAGCTGAGTGCAGAAGAACTGACACTTTTGAACTGCTGTGTTGGAAAAGACTCTTGAGAGTCCCTCAGACTGCAAGGAGATCAAACCAGTCAATCCTAAAGGAAAGCAGTCCTGAATATTCATTGGAAGGACTGATGCTGAAGCTGAAGCTCCAATACTTTGGCCACCTGCTGCAAAGAACTAACTCATTAGAAAAGACCTTGATGCTGGGAAAGATTGAAGGCAGGAGGAGAAGGGGACGACAGAGGATGAGATGGTTGGTTGGCATCACCGACTCAATGGACATGAGTTTGAGCAAACTCCTGGAGTTGGTGATGGACAGAGAAGCCTGGTGTGCTGCTGAGTGACTGAACTGAACACAGTTAATAAGTGTCAGCAAGGATTGAAACCCAGGGCACACTGACTCCAAAGCATATGTCTGTGTTAACCACCACTCTCTAAGGCTAAAGTACTGTATTCCCTCAAACAACTGGTCAACTTGTCCCAACTTTTCATGGGAAAACCCCTGAAACAGGAGTTGGAAGACCTAAGTTTAAGTCCTGTATTTACATATTCTACATATTTTAGCTTTGTTACCTTGGGTACTTTTTAAAAACTGTTCTAAGTCATAACTATACAGGCACGCCAGGCTCCTCTGGCCATAGAATTCTCCAGGCAAGAATAGTGGAGTGGGTAGCCATTCCCTTCTCCAGGGGATCTTCCTGACCCAGAGATTAAACCCAGGTCTTCTGCATTGCAGGTAGATTCTTTACCATCTGAGCCACCAGGGAAGTCCAAACATAAATGCTTTTGCATTTGAAGGCAAAAGGAAAAGGAGGTAGCAGAGGATGAGATGGTTAGATAGCACCACCAGCTCAATGGACATGAATTTGAGCAAACTCTGGGAGACAGGGAAGGACAGGGAAGCCTGGCATACTACAGTCCATGGGGTCGCAGACAGTCAAATACAACTTAGTGACTAAACAACAACAAATCACAGCTGCTGACTCTGTAAAATTAATATCTTTAAGAAATTAATAAAATGATGTATGGAGAAAGTGCTTTATAAATCCTAAAATATTATACAGTTGTGCTACTTGTTTCTTGTTATTTCTTATTCCTTCCCCCACACTTGCCACAAATATATTCCCTTAATTGACAGCTGGAGCAAGAATTAAGCTATATATAAATAACTTAGTGATAAACTTGGGGGAAAAGTCAACTCTATCTGTCAATAAATGGAGTAATGAAATGAGTATGTTCCACATATTTTAACCCTGCCAGCTCTTTTGCCTATGATTAGCATTTGATAAACGATGAAAAGTTAAATAGGTTTTACATGCATTCTTCAGTTCTCCACTGGGAAAGGGGAAGACAGGAGTGGAAAATGGACAGTTTTGGGGAATAAGAAAGACTGTGCTCTCTGTCCTGCTTAGAGAAGCAAGGGATAGCAACACTTTCTCCATATGGAAAGTTGAAGGGAAAAAGAATTTGTAACTGATTGTTCCACCTCATTATATAAAAAACTGTAACTGGATTATTTTTTTTTCATTGTTACCATCAACCAATAAACTTATGTGAGGAAGATAATAACCATAATAGATGTAGTTAACTCATTAATAAGTTCAGTTTGAAATCCTTTAACATTTTTGGAGGTACGGATGACAGAGATTTGAGGAACTGCTGCTGCTGCTAAGTCACTTCAGTCATGTCCAACTCTGTGCGACCTCATAGACAGCAGCCCACCAGGCTCCTCCGTCCCTGGGATTCTGCAGGCAAGAACACTGGAGTGGGTTGCCATTTCCTTCTCCAATGCATGAAAGTGAAAAGTCAAAGTGAAGTCACTCAGTCATGTCCGACTCTTAGCGACCCCACGGACTGCAGTCTACCAGGCTCCTCCATCCACAGGATTTTCCAGGCAAGAGTACTAGAGTGGGGTGCCACTGCCTTCTCCAAACGTTAGGGAAAAAAAGTAACAGAAAAATATGTTAAAATGATTAATGTCCTAAGTCACACTCACTGAAGAGATGTCCTGTCTGCCTTTTATACATTCAGGTAAGTCCTGAAAAGCAACATGTGACACTGGAAATTGTATGGCTCTACAGCTCAAATGACTGTCTAAAACCCAGTTCACAGTTTACTGCCTGCTCATGTGAACCTTTGGTGAATAAGTCCTTTATTCCTGCTGAGCCCAATTTCCCCATCTATAAAATATGCACAAATATACTTCCCTCCATGTGCACTGTGAAAATTAAATGAAGTATTAGTTCCTGGCACACAGTTATTATTCAGCTATCAACATGATGGGATTTCATATTAGAAATAAATGCAATTTGCATGAATAATATAAGAAATTTATACACCTTCACCTGAAATCTAAGGTTTCAAAATAGTATAATAAGAGCTTCCCTAGTGGCTCAGACCATAAAGAATCTGCCTGCAATTCAGGAGACCAGGATTTGATCCCTGGTTCAGGAAGATCCCCTGGAGAAGGGAATGGCAACCCACTCCAGTATTCTTACCTGGAGAATCCCATGGACAGAGGAGTCTGGTGGGCTACAGTCCATGGAGTAGCAAAGAGTCGGACACGACATGAAATCTAAGGTTTGAAAATAGTATAATAACTTATTTATATACTGTCCCATTTTATGCTCATAGCTTAGATTGGACAAGCTGTCTCCTCATAATTCAGGTAAGGAAATCAAGAGGCAAAAAATTCAAGGACCTGAGACTAAAACCAGCTCTGCTGAATGAAAACTAGACTACATTTTCAGTGTGTTTGTTATTGAAAATACCTGAGAACTTTTACATATAATGTCCCAGGACAAAAATTCAAATCACCTTTCACATGTTTTATAACTTCATTATGTTGTTTATACATACCTTCAAATAACTATAAGTTGTTTATATTATATAGTTTCCACTATACCACTTTCTGAGTGAGATAATTCTAAGAAATAATGCTAAAGATAATTTCTAAGAAAGTAAAATATGTATATCATATATATTTATTTCAATTACCTCCTATTTCAGCCTCAACAATGAGAAGTTGAGCCTGTAATAAAACAGCTGCCTGGAACACAACTGTGTCACATAAATGAATAGCTGTGATTATATTTTCTTTTGCTCCCTAGGCTAATGGCATACTTTGACCTTTTTAAATACCCTAATGTGCTTAGTTCATAATTATAGGAGTTATATAAATATTGACAACAGAAAGACTACCACAGGTTCAGTTCACTCCTCAATAATAAAAATCAGCTGACACACTCTATCCATACATACTTACTCAACCGAGTATTTTGCCTCTGCCTAAACTAACATCTAGATCCCTAATTCTCTGGAGTAGTTTTGTCCCCACATAAGCAGATCCAAGTTCTTCCTCATTCAACGCCAGTTGTGCTAAACCGTACCTGCCTTAACACTCAACAAATTTCCCAATTCTTCTACTCCTTTTGGTCACCTAGAGATATTAACATGACATGACTTTTAGAAAGGATGTTTCATTTCCATCAGACACTTTAACTTTCTTTTTTGATCTTCTGAAGCCTAGCCATCATAATACTGTGTTTAAAAAATTAAAAATATTTTTCTGGGACTTCCCTGGTGGTCCAGTAGCTAAGATTCCATGCTGCCAATGCAGGGGTTCCAGATTCCATCCCTCGTCAGGGAACTAGATGCCACATGCTGCAACTAAGAGTTTACATGCCATAACTAAAAAAAAAAAAAAAAAAAGATCCCACATGCCACAACAAAGACCCTACATGCCAAATCAATAAACAAATAAAAATAAATATTTTTAAAATGTCTTTCCCTTTCAGGAATATATAAAATCAATTTGAGAGTTTAGGGCAGTGATTCTTAGCCTCAGCCACATATTAAAATCACCTGAGGAGAACTTCCCTGGTGGTGCAGTGGATAGGAATCTGCCTGCCAATGCAGGGGACACGGGTTTGATCCCTAGTCTGGAAAGATTCCACATGCCACAGAGCAACTGAGGCTGTGTGCCACAACTACTGAGGCTGAGAGCGGCAACTACTGAGCCCACTCGCCTAGAGCCCCCGAGCTCCACAACTAAAGAAAGCCCACACAAAGCAACAAAGACTCAGCACAACAAAAAATAAAATAAATGTTTAAAAATCACCTCAGGAGCTTTTTAAAAATAATCGTGCCTGGGCCCACCCCCAGATATGCTGGTAACTCATTTGGAATGGGGCCTCAGCATATTCTGGATCCCTTGCTATACAACTTTATTTGGTTTCTAGTTTCAGGAAGAAAATTTAGATGACAAAGCATATATTATTTGAATCTATTTGATTTCTAGATTTCAGATATTGAGGAGCAAGTGTTCAAATACTAAGGGATAATTCAAAAAAATTTTTTTAATCTACTCTGTTCCTACATTTAGACAATGAAAGTTCAAATAGTGAGGGATCATCCTCAAAGAGGGAAAATTATGCAAGTACATATCATATATCCTAGTAGCTTTAGTGGATTCTCAACCGATTATTCCTTCATTCAAAAAATGTTTTCACTTTACACCATCTGATTGGCAAAATGTGAATACTGGATAACCAACTCTGGATGTGGGGAGATAGGAAACTTCTTGCACACTGCTGGGAGTGTAAATTGGTCGAGCCATTCTGGAGAGTGATCTGGCAATATTTAGTGAAATTACATATGTGTATTCCCTACAACCTAGCAACGCCACTCTGGGAATAAATTCCCAAACAACTCACAAAAGGCTCATCAAAGGACCTGAATGAGGATAGGCAGTAAAGAATTGATTTTAATACTAAGGATTAGGCACCTAGATGTTCAGCATAGAGAAAGGAACAGGTAAAATGAGGAAGGCAGCAGTTAGAAGCAACAAACTAAATGTACATACAACATGCTGCTGCTGCTGCTAAGTCGCTTCAGTCGTGTCCGACTCTGTGCGACCCCACAGACTGCAGCCCACCAGGCTCCCCTGTCCCTGGGATTCTCCAGGCAAGAACACTGGAGTGGGTTGCCATTTCCTTCTCCAATGCATGAAAGTGAAAAGTCAAAGTGAAGTCACTCGGTCGTGTCCGGCTCTTAGCGACCCCATGGACTACAGCCCACCAGGCTCCTCCACCCATGGGATTTTCCAGGCAAGAGTACTGGAGTGGGGTGCCATCGCCTTCTCCGACATACAACATGGATAGGCTTTAAATAAAATGATACATGAAAAACAAACAAAAAAAACAAAAGCATAGCTATAGCATTATAACCATTAGTGTAAATAAAATACACACGCATGAAACAATATATTTTATAATGATAAAAAATATCAAAGGACATACATCAAATACATTAGAGCTGATGCCTATAAGGTAATCACTGAAAGAAAAAAATTAAACAAAAGGCTTTAAAGGGACCAATGCTCATAAACATTTTCCTGCATTCAAGGCAATACTTAATCCATTTTCTGGAAAGTGAAAGGCATAAATATTTATTGAGTGTGCTGACTACAGGCTAGATAGTGTTGTCTGCCTCTCCACCTTGGGAGGCAAAGAATATCTATCCCCTTGAAAACCTCATAGGCCAGTGGGGAAAATGAACAAGTTAACAAAAATCCATTTGGTAAGTGCTGTAAATAGACTCTGGTGAAAGTGCTATGGAGTACGGTAAAGATTATGACTTAATATTACTGTGTATTTATATAGGGGCCTATTGAGCCTTCCCAGTGGCTCACTAGTAGAGAACCTGCCTGCTAACACAGGAGACACAGGTTCAATCCCTGAGTGGGGAAGATCCCCTGGAGAAGGAAATGACAAACCACTCCAGTATTCTTGCCTGGAAAATGCCATGGACAGAGGAGCCTAGGAGGCTACAGTCAAATGGGGTTCCAAAAGATTCAGACACTACTTAGGGACTAAACAACAACAAGGGGTCTATTACTTAATGTACATGTAATTTTCCATCAAAATGATGACTGAAATATATCATACTTTAATGAGTTGGATGCTTGGACTTTTTTTTGTTTTCTTCTTTCTTATTTATCTGTTTCTAGTTTTGTGTGAAAGTGGAAGTCACTCAGTCATGTCCAACTCTTTGTGACTCCTCATGGACTAGTCCATGGAATTCTCTAGGCCAGAGCACTGGAGTGGATAGCCTTTCCCTTCTCTAGGGGATCCTCCCAACCCAGGGATCAAACCCATGTCTCCTGCATTGTGGTGGACTCCTTACTAGCTCAGCCACAAAGGAAGCTCAGTTTTGTGCAGTTTCTGCTTTGGGAACAGCTAAGGCTTGCTTGCTGTAGAAATGTTGGAGTGCCATCTGCTGGTGAAAATGTTTTATATTCCCCTATCTATCTTAATCCATTTTAAAAAAGAAAAATGTCACATACATTATAGGATATTTGGGCTTGAAGGCATCTTGGAAATCATCTAAGGTTTAGAGATGAGGAAATATCTCCTTACAATACTGCATCTCACTTAAGGAAAATGTATGTGTGTGTGAATTTTCACATACCCCTTTCATCACTTCTGTGAGACTCACAAAACTTTATAAAGACTCACAAAGCTAAACTACCTTAATTTTCCTAGAGAGATAAACATATAAACTACTTTACAGGGGTCCATAAGACCTGTTTAAACATTTAAACATTTCCCAGGAAAACAATCTTAGGAAGGCAGCTTACTAGAGTGCCAAACAAATGGGCTTCAAGGTCAGACTTACATTCATCTCAGCTTTCCTATTTAAATACTAAGAAGCCTTAAGAAAAATGTTTAACTTTCCTAAATCTCAATTTCTTTATATGTGAAATAAGAACAGTAACCCAATTTATAGAGATATTGTAGTAATTTGTAGGGCACATATAAAAATGAAATGCTTAATAATATCAAAAAAATATTTAACAGCTAAACTAAACCTCTAATACTAATTTAAATATGCTTCTTAATCTATCCTTAATGAAGCTAAAAACTGTAAATGGGTCTTCCCCTCATTTATATTTTATATTTATATTTAATATAAATAATCTGCCTCTAAGATATTACATAAAATCAATTCCCATAAAAATGTAAATGTAAGGCAAAATGTGTTTTAATAGCTCACTGAATATCTGGGCAGATCATACTTCTGCTTTAAGGCCTTGCTATTCATAATGTGGTCCACAGATCTAGCTGCATTAGCATAAACTGGGAGCAGTTAGAAATGTAGAATCTCAGGCTCCACTCTGACCTACCAAATTAGAATCTACATTTTAAAAAGGTTGCCCAAGTGATTAAAATTCATATTTCAAATCTGATAAGCATTACTTCACAGAACAGCAAATAGATCCTAAGCACCATTCTTTTAGGAGAGGTTGCCAAAGCTAGCTCCACCCTGTTCCTCTAGGCTAAACGTATATATGTTTTAATGTTTAAATACTGAAACTTCTTTAGTTCTTTAAAATTTTAGTGAAACTAATCTCACACGCTAGTAAAGGAATGCTCAAAATTCTCCAAGCCAGGCTTCAGCAATACCTCAACCGTGAACTTCCAGATGTTCAAGCTGGTTTTAGAAAAGGCAGAGGAACCAGAGACCAAATTGCCAACATCCACTGGATCGTCGAAAAAGCAAGAGAGTTCCAGAAAAACATCTATTTCTGCTTTATTGACTATGCCAAAACCTTTGACTGTGTGGATCACAATAAACTGTGGAAAATTCTGAAAGAGATGGGAATACCAGACCACTTGACCTGCCTCTTGAGGAACCTATATGCAGGTCAGGAAGCAACAGTTAGAACTGGACATGGAACAACAGACTGGTTCCAAATAGGAAAAGGAGAACATCAAGGCTGTATATTGTCACCCTGCTTATTTAACTTCTACGCAGAGCACATCATGAGAAACGCTGGGCTGGAAGAAGCACAAGCTGGAATCAAGATTGCCGGGAGAAATATCAATCACCTCAGATATGCAGATGACACCACCCTTATGGCAGAAAGTGAAGAGGAACTAAAAAGCCTCTTGAGGAAAGTGAAAGAGGAGAGTGAAAAAGTTGGCTTAAAGCTCAACATTCAGAAAACGAAGATCATGGCATCCGGTCCCATCACTTCATGGGAAATAGATGGGGAAACAGTGGAAACAGTGTCAGACTTTATTTTGGGGGGCTCCAAAATCACTGCAGATGGTAACTGCAGCCATGAAATCAAAAGACACTTACTCCTTGGAAGGAAAGTTATGACCAATCTAGATAGCATATTCAAAAGCAGAGACATTACTTTGCCAACAAAGGTCCACCTAGTCAAGGCTATGGTTTTTCCAGTGGTCATGTATGGATGTGAGAGTTGGTCTGTGAAGAAAGGTGAGCGCTGAAGAATTGACGCTTTTGAACTGTGGTGTTGGAGAAGACTCTTGAGAGTCCCTTGGACTGCAAGGAGATCCAATTAGTCCATTCTGAAGGAGATCAGCCCTGGGATTTCTTTGGAGGGAATGATGCTGAAGCTGAAACTCCAATACTTTGGCCACCTCATGCGAAGAGTTGACTCATTGGAAAAGACTCTGAGGCTGGGAGGGATTGGAGGCAGGAGAAGAAGGGGCTGACAGAGGATGAGATGGCTGGATGGCATCACTGACTCAATGGACGTGAGTCTGAGTGAACTCCGGGAGTTGGTGATAGACAGGGAGGCCTGGCGTGCTGCAATTCATGGGGTCGCAGAGTCGGACACGACTGAGCGACTGAACTGAATTGAACTGAACCTCTACTCTAGATTTTTAATCTTTGCTCTTTGGTATTTGTTCTCAATTTTGTACCTTTAAGAATCAATCTTCAGTACCCATTTTTACTTAGGAGTGTGATTACTGGCTTGGTTGCCCTCTCCCCCTTTTGACTCTCCTTTTTCTCTCCCAGGTCACCTCTATCTCCTGCCTCCCCCTTCTCTTCTCTACCCAACTCTTTGAATCTCTTTGGATACTCTGGGCTGTGGAGAACACTTAGAGAACTGAGTACTGGCTAGATCTCTCTGCTCTTGACTCCCCCTCTTCTCCTCCTGGTCACCTCTATCTACTTCCTCCCTCTTCTCTTCTATATGTAACTCTGTGAACTTCTCTGGGTGTTCCAGGCTGTGGAGAGCACATAGGGAATTGATTACTGGCTAGATTGCTCTCTCTCCTTTTAATTCCCCCTCTTCTCCTCCTGGTCACCTCTATCTCCCTCCTCCCTCTTCTCTTCTCCATGTAACTCTGCGAACTTCTCTGGGTCTCCCTCACTGTGGATAATCTTTTCTCCATTAAGCTAGATGTTTTATCATTGGTGCAGTATGGGTGGAGAAGTCTTGAGGCTACTGTAAGAATAAGACTGAAAACCAGAGGCAGGAGGCTTATATCCAAAACTTGAGAACACCAGAAAACTCCTGACTCCAGGGAACATTAATCAACAAGAGCTCATCCAAAAGCCTCCATACCTATACCGAAACCAAGCTGCACTCAAGAGCCAACAAGTTCCAGAGCAAGACATACCATGCTAATTCTCCAGCAACACAGGAACATAGACCTCAGCATTAATATACAGCTGCCCAAAGTCACACCAAACCCATAGACACCTCAAAACTCACTACTGGACACTTTATTGCACTCCAGAGAGAAGAGATCCAGCTCCAAACACCAGAACACCAATGCAAGCTTCCCTAATCAGGAAACCCTGACAAGCCACTCATCCAACCCCACCCTCAGGGAGGAACCTCCACAATAAAGAGGAACCACAAACTTCCAGCATACAGAAAGGCCACTCCAAACACAGAAATCTAAACAAGATAAAAAGGCAGAGAAATATTCAGCAGGTAAAGGAACATAACAAATGCCACCAAACCAAACAAAAGAGGAGGAGATGGGGAGTCTACCTGAAAAAGAATTCAGAATAATGATAGTAAAAATGATCCAAAATCTTGAAAATAAAATGAAGTTACAGATAAAGAGCCTGGAGACAAGGATTGAGAATATGCAAGAAATGTTTAACAAGGAACTAGAAGAAATAAAAAAGAGTCAATCAATAATGAATAATGCAATAAATGAGATCAAAAACACTCTGGGGGGAACCAACAGTAGAATAACGGAGGGAGAAGATAGGATAAGTGAAGTGGAAGATAGAATGGTGGAAATAAATGAAGCAGAGAGGGAAAAAGAAAAAATAATTAAAAGAAATGAAGACAACCTCAGAGGCCTCTGGGACAATGTCAAATGCCCCAACATTTGAATCATAGAAGTCCCAGAAGAAGAAGACAAAAAGAAAGGCCATGAGAAAATATTTCAGGAGATAATAGTTGAAAACTTCCCTAAAATGGGGAAGGAAACAGTCACCCAAGTTCAAGAAACCCAGAGAGTCCCAAACAGGATAAACCCAAGGCAAAACATCCCAAGACACATATTAATCAAATTAACGAAGATCAAACACAAAGAACAAATATTAAAAGCAGCAAGGGAAAAAAAAATAACACACAGGGGATTCCCATAAGGATAACAGCTGATCTTTCAAAAGAAACTCTTCAGGCCAGAAGGGAATGGCAGGACATACTTAAAGTGATGAAAGAGAAAAACCTACAACCCAGATTACTGTACCCAGCAAGGATCTCCTTCAAATATGAAGAACAAATCAAAAGCTTTATAGACAAGCAAAAGCTGAGAATTCAGCACCACCAAACCAGCTCTTCAACAAATGCTAAAGGATCCTCTCTAGACAGGAAACAGAAAGTGTGTATAAACTCAAACCCATAACAATAAAGTAAATGGCAACGGGATCATACTTATCAATAATTACCTTAAACATAAATGGGTTGAATGCCCCAACCAAAAGACAAAGACTGGCTGAATGGATACAAAAACAAGACCCCTATGTATGTGTCTACAAGAGACCCACCTCAAAATAAGAGATACATACAGACGGAAAGTGAAGGGCTGGAAAAAGATATTTCACACAAATAGAGACCAAAAGAAAACAGGAGTAGCAATACTCATATCAGAAAAAATAGACTTTGAAATAAAGGCCGTGAAAAGAGACTAAGAAGGACACTACATAATGATCAAAGGGTCAATCCAAGAAGAAGTATAACAATTATAAATATATATCCACCCAACATAGGAGCACCACAATATGTAAGGCAAATGCTAACAAGTATGAAAGGGGAAATTAACAATAACACAATAATAGTGGGGGACTTTAATACCCCACTCACACCTATAGATAGAGCAAGTAAACAGAAAATTAGCAAGGAAACACAAACTTTAAATGATACAATGGACCAGTTAGACCTAATTGATATCTATAGGATATTTTACCCCACAACAATGAATTTCACCTTTTTCTCAATTACACATGGAACCTTCTCCAGGACAGATCACATCCTGGGCCATAAATCTAGCCTTGGTAAATTCAAAAAAACTGAAATCATTCCAAGCATCTTTTCTGATCACAATGTGGTAAGATTAGATGTCAACTACAGGGAGAAAAAAAACTATTAAAAATAAAAACATATGGAGGCTAAACAACATGCTTCTGAATAACCAACAAATCACAGAAGAAATCAAAAAAGAAATTAAAATAAGCACAGAAATGAATGAAAATGAAAGCACAACAACCCAAAATCCATGGGACTCAGTAAAAGCAGTGCTAAGGGGAAGGTTCACGCAATATAAGCTTACCTCAAGAAACAAGAGAAAAGTCAAATAAATAACCTAACTCTACAACTAAAGCAACTATAAAAGAAAGAAATGAAGAACCCCAGGGTTAGAAGGAAAGAAATCATAAAAGTTAGGGCAGAAATAAATGAAAAAGAAACAAAGGAGACCATAGCAAAAATCAACAAAGCGAAAAGCTGGTTCTTTGAGAAGATAAACAAAATAGACAAACCATTAGCCAGACTCATCAAGAAAAAAAGGGAGAAGAATCAAATCAACAAAATTAGAAATGAAAATGGAGAAATCACAACAGACAACACAGAAATACAAAGGATCATAAGAGACTACTATCATCAACCATATGCCAATAAAATGGACAACTTGGAAGAAATGAACAAATTCTTAGAAAAGTATTGCTTTCCAAAACTGAACCAGGAAAAAACAGAAAATCTTAACAGACCCATCACAAGCATGGAAATTGAAACTGTAATCAGAAATCTTGCAGCAAACAAAAGCCCAGGACCAGACAGCTTCACAGCTGAATTCTACCAAAAATTTAAAGAAGAGCTAACACCTATCTTACTCATCTCTTCCAGAAAATTGCAGAGGAAGGTAAACTTCCAAACTCATTCTATGAGGCCACCATCACCCTAATACAAAAACCAGACAAAGATGCCACAAAAAAAGAAAACTACAGGCCAATATCACTGATTAACATAGATGCAAAAATTCTTAACAAAATTCTAGCAAACAGAATCCAACAACATATTAAAAAGATCATACATCATGACCAAGTGGGCTTTATCCCAGGGATGCAAGGATTTTTTAATATCCACAAATCAATCAACGTAATACACCACATTAACAAATTGAAAGATAAAAACCATATGATTATCTCAATAGATGCAGAGAAAGCCTTTGACAAAATTCAACATCTATTTATGATAAAAATCCTCCAGAAAGCAGGCATAGAAGGAACATACCTTAACATAATAAAAGCCATATATAATAAACCCACAGCAAACATTATCCTCAATGGTGAAAAATTGAAAGCATTTCCCCTAAAGTAAGGAAGAAGACAGGGTGCCCAAACTACTATTCAACAAGTTATGGAAGTTTTAGCCACAGCAATCAGAGAAGAAAAAGAAATAAAAGGAATCTAGATTGGAAAAGAAGAAGTAAAACTCTCACTGTTTGCAGATGACATGATCCTCTATATAGAAAACCCTAAAGACTCCACCAGAAAATTACTAGAGCTAATCGATGAATATAGTAAAGTTGCAGGATATAAAATTAACACACAGAAATCCTTTGCATTCCTATACACTAACAATGAGAAAACAGAAAGAGAAATTAAAGAAACAATTCCACTCACCATTGCAACGAAAAGAATAAAATACTTAGAAACAAATCTACCTAAAGAAACAAAAGACCTATATATAGAAAACTATAAAACACTGATAAAAGAAATCAAAGATGACACAAATATATGGAGAAATATACCATGCTCATGGAGCAGAAGAATCAATATAGTGAAAATGAGTATACTACTCAAAGCAATCTAGATTCAATGCAATCCCTATCAAGCTATCAATGGTATTTTTCAGAGAACTAGAACAAATAATTTCACAATTTGTGTAGAAATACAAAAAAATCTCAAATAGCCAAAGCAAACTTGAGAAAGAAGAATGGAACTGGAGGAATCAACCTGCCTGACTTCAGACTATACTACAAAGCTACAGACATCAAGACAGTATGGTACTGGCACAAAGACAGAAATATAGATTAATGGAACAAAATAGAAAGCCCAGAGATAAACCCATGTGCCTATGGAAACCTTATCTTTGGCAAAGGAGGCGAGAATATACAATGGAGAAAAGACAATCTCTTTAACAACTGGTGCTGGAAAAACTGGTCAACCACTTGTAAAAGAATGAAACTAGAACACTTATTGTTCTAGTCTGAATGAAACTAGAACAATATTGTAAAGTAATTAGCCTCCATTTAAAATAAATAATTTCTTTAAAAAAAAAAAAAAAAAGAATCCACAGGAAGTTCAAAAGACCTGAAGCATCTGGGTTCTATGATAACTCACAAAACCAACCACCCAAAACTCCCCTTCCACAAATAAAACCCCATAATGAGGAGAAATAGTTGGGAAAAGAATCCATATTGTCCAGTGCATAGACAATTTAGGCAAAGGAAACAGAAAGCTCAGATAAAAGTGGAGGAGAGAACATAAGTATGGTCAAGATGGCAGAGTAGGGAGACCCTGAGCTCATCTCCTCCCATGGGCACAACAAAATTACAACTATATACTGAGCAACTATCTTTGAGACTTACTTGAAGACTCAAAGACTAGCAGAAAAAAAATTCCACTACTTAATACATAAAGAAGGAACCATAGACAGGTTGGAGGGGCAGAAACACAGTACAGTCAAAACCCAGACGCATAGGTAGGTGAACTATAAATGGAGAAAATCACAACTGCAGAAGTTCCCCAAGGAGCAAGGAGTCCAAGCTCCATATCAGGCTCCCTAGCCTGGGGTTGCTGCACTGGAAGACAAGCCCCAAAAAAGTCTGCCTTTGAAGGCCAATAGGGCTTGCATACAGGAGAACTGGAGGGCTACACATAACAGAGATTCTGCTCTTAAAAGGTGCATACAAAAATCTCACATGCTTTGAAAGGAGCCTGAGGCACACCCAACTGCTGATCTTGGAGGGCTTCTGGGAGAGGCAGGAGGCAATTGGGACTTCCCTTAAGGAAAGACATTGGTGGCAACCATTTTGGGGAGTCTGTTCTACCATAAGGACACTACTACTGGGATGCATTATTTTGGAGTTCTCCCTCTAGACTATTAGTGCAAGGAGGCTTATCTGCTCACCAGTGGGTCAGCACCAGCTCCAGGACTCCCCCAGTCACACAGCCAGCCATGCTTGGACCTGGCCCCATCCACAAGCAGACCAGCACCAGCCCTGGTCCCCCACGTCATGCAGCTAGCCATGCTGGTACTCAGCCCTACCCACCAACAGACCAGAAACAGACCCAGGATGCCCTAGGCTGCACAACAAGCCACCCTAAGTCCCAGGCCTGCCCACTAGTGGGCCAGCACCAGCCTCAGGACCCCCAGGTCACATAGTCAGCCATGCCAGAACATAGCCTTGCCTACCAGGAGGCCAGAAGTCACCACATGAGGCAGGGAAGGCAATTAACTAGGTCAGGGGCCAGCCCCACCAATCGAGGCACCCACAGTAGTTGGCCCCACAACAGAAGGACCCACATAGCCCATACAGGGGACACACCTAGAGCATATAGCTCATGGGATGTCTCAAACACAAGGCCACTTCTCTACTACTGGAGAAACATAACCGACATCTAACACACAGAAATAAACACAGAGAACTAGGCAAAATGAGGAGATAAAGGAATATGTTCCAAAGTGACAAGACAAGACCTCAAAAGAACTGAACAAAGTGGAGATCGGCAATCTACACAATGAAAATGTTTACTGGACTCAGCAGAAGAATAAACACAATGACAATTTTAACAAGGAGTTAGGAAATATAAAGAAGAACCAGAGAGCTGAAGAATACAATAATTGAAATAAAATATACACTAGAGGGAATCAAGAGTAGATTGGACGGTGCAGTCTATTAGACTGAATAGGTCTATTTCATTGTTCCTTCAGGGGAATTTTCTTGCTTTCTTTAAAAATAGGAGTGGTTCCTCTGCTTCTCCATTTTACTTCTATTTCTCTCTGTGAGTTGAGGAGAAACAATTATCTACTGTAGTCTTAGAAGGCTATTTATATGCAGGCACATCCCTGCATAGCTTGTATGGGTTTAATATTTTCAGCACAAGGGCTTTTAGTTTGGATGTTTCCACCTCTCTCCTCAGTGTGTGCTGGCTATTATTCCCCTGAAAGGGGGCGTGCAGATGTGCCAACCTGCATGTGCTCCAGGGCCCTGTGTCAGTGGGGACAGCGACTGTGGACAGCACTGCTTTCTCAGCAGTGGTGGCAGCCTGGGGCCCATGATGGCAGTGGTAGCTCACATCTACCCCTAGAGCTCAGGTAGGCAGTGTCTTCTTGCTTGAGCACACATATTCAGGGAAAGAAGATCTTATGGCAGTCCTGCCCCTCCCCTCACATGCCCCCCAACAACGGCAACTTGCTCCTCTGATGGGATCAGGCTTCTTTCAGTCTCTATTGTGGCTGCATCACACTCCAGCCCCTTCATGCCATCTCCACACAGCCAACTTCCAGTCCTCTCCGGGGGTCTGACCTCCGAAGCCTGAGCTTTAGCACCCAGCCCCTGCCTGTACCAGCAGACAAGCATCTTAGGCTATGAGTGCAGGGCAGACTATGAGCACAGACCTGTCTGTGTAGGTCTCCATTTTACCTTCTGCAAACTTGTTGCTACACTCTCCTCCAAGGCTCAGAAGATCTCCCTCCATTCTGGTAGATCTCCCCACCAGTGACAAGACTTCCCAGGGTGCTCAAACATTTCCTTTTTCATAGTGCCTTCCCAGGGGTTCAGGTTCCATTCAGATTCCTTTTTCTTTCTTTTTTCTTCCTTCTTTTGTCATACACAGTTACATGGAGATTTCTTGACCTTTTGGAAGTCTGAGGTCTTCTGCCAGCATTCAGTAGATGTTCTGTGAGAACTGTTCCACATGTAGTTGTATTTTCGATGTAGTTGTGGTAGAAAGTAAGCTCCACATCCTATTCCTCAACCATCTTGATGGCCCACTCTGAATTTTCTAAATTAGCTTGTTTTACTGATTGGACTTAGAACTATATAAATAATTTACCTAATTATAAAAGAAAAAATTTAAGCAGCCATTAAAAACTGAAAATAAAATGAAACAAAGCAACCTAAAAGTGTATCCACATAGCAACATAACTACATACAGAGGAACTATTTCCAGTGACTTTAAAGCCCAGTAATTTATACATCTATAATAGTTATAATTGTTGGCAGTAGTGTTGGTATTATTATTAATACACTGTTATATGTGTAATGTGGGATAAAGTAAATCAACTTTCATGTAATATTCTCTTTTATTCTATCATATCCAGCATTCAGGAGAATCACAGCTTTCAGTAAAGAAAAGGAAAAATAATTAGAATATCATGTAATATTAAAAGACAAACACAAATATGAAGTTAAGTAAAAAATCCTATAGTACTGAATATAGCAATGAGTACCCTTAAAGCCCAGATTTCGCTACCAAAAGGAATTGTGTATCCTTAGGAAAATACCACTATAAGAAGAGAGAAAATCAGATATGATGTGCCACCTGGTAGAAAAACAGAGCATTATCTCAGAAGTTTTGAAGAAACAAAAAAAGAATCTGGATCTCCTAACTCAATTACTAGGTCACATGAAAATACAGAAAGAAAAGAAATCCATTAAACATCAAGGAAATGCAAACAGGAAAATCTAGACTCAGTTTCTTTTCTACAGGACAGATGATCTAGTTTCTTCTACACACACACACACACAATTGTACACGGGGAGGCATTTTAGATTAAAAGAGACTTAAAAAAATGCATCATCTGGATGACGGACCTAAAGGGTATTATGCTTAGTGAAGTCAGATAAAGACAAGTACTATATATTTTCATTTATAAGTGGAATTTTTAAAATAAATAAAATATTGCTATGTGGAATTTTAATTTCACAAAACAAGAAAACTATTTAACCAAACAGACTCATAGAAGCAGAAAACAAACCAGTGAGAGATGAAGGAGCAAGACAGAAAAAGGGAATTAATAGGTAAAACTACTAAATATAAAATAAGATACAAGGATGTAATGTACAGCACAGGAAGTTTAATATTTCATGTAAGAATCGAATTGCCAGTCTATGTCCGATGCAGGATACGACACGATTGGGGCTGGTACACGGGGATGACCCAGAGAGATGTTGTGGGGAGGGGGGTGGGAGGGGGGTTCATGTTTGGGAACGCATGTACACCCGTGGTGGATTCATGTCAATGTATGGCAAAACCAATACAGAATTGTAAACTAAAATAAAAAATAAATAAATAAAATAAAATAATTTTAAATGGAATGTAATCTATAAAAATATTGAATCACTATACTGTACACCTGAAACTAATGTAACATTAGTTTTACAACTATAAATCAACTGTACTTCAATTAGACACACATATGCATAAATATACGTCTGTGTGTGTGGGTGTGTTAAGTTGCTTCAGTTGTATCTGACTTTTTGTGACCCTATGGACTGTAGCCCACAGGGCTCCTCTGTCCACGGGATTCTCCAAGCAAGAATATTGGAGGGGATCTCCATGCCCTCCTCCAGGGGATATTCCAAACCCAAGAATCAAACCTGAGTCTCTTAAGTCTCCCACATTAGCAGGCAGGTTGACACTAGCACCACCTGGGGAGCCCATAAATATACATAAATAAACCAATCACAACATAATTCAAACAAAATGAAAAAATACAGAGTATTTATGAAGCAATTAGAACTATTTACAATAGCTAGGATATGGAAGCAACCTAGATGTCCATCGATAGATGAATGGATAAAGAAGCTGTGGTATATATATACAATGGAATATTGCTCAGTCATAAAAAGGAATGCATTAAGTCAGTTCTAATGAGATGGATGAACCAAGAGCCTATCATACAGAGTGGAGTGAGCCAGAAAAACAAATATCATGTATTAACACATATATATGAAATCTAGAAAGATAGGTATTGATGAACCTATTTGCAGGGCAGCAATGGAGATGAAGACATAGAGAACATACATCTGGACCCAGGAAGGGGAAGAAGAAGGTGGATCAAATGGAGAGAGTAGCATAGAGACATATACACTATCATATGCAATATAGATAGCCAGTGGGAATTTGCTGTTTGACTCAGGGAGGTCAAATCAGTGCTCTTTGACAACTTAGAGGGGTACAATGGGGTGGGAAGTGAGAGAGAAGTTCAAGAGGGAGGAGACATATGTATACTTATGGTTGACTTATGATGGTACATGCCAGAAACCAACACAATATTGTAAATAAATTATCCTTCAGTTAAAAATAAATGATTTTTAAAAAAAGAAAATTGGTCATTTGCTGACCATAATGGCTTACTGCCAATTCTTTCAAGTGATATACTTCTTTAGGTGATATAACTACATAATTCAAGTTATGATTTTAAAAACCTTATCTTTTAGAGATACATAATAAAATATGTATTAGAATATCATCAAGTTCTGGACCTGTGTTGGGAAACCCTAGAAAAGCATTTGCTTACAAGCCACATTAACTAATAACTGTAGGGACTTCCCAGGGGTGCTAATGGTAAAGAACCAGCTTGACAATGCAGGAGACTTAAGAGACACTGCTTCAGTTCCTGGGTCAGGAAGATCCCCTGGAGGAAGAAATGGCAACCCACTCCAATATTCTTGCTTGGAGAATCCTGTGGACAGGGGAGCCTGGCAGGCTACAGTCCATAGGGTCACACAGATTTGGACATGACTAAAGAAACTTAGCACGCACGCAGGTGGTCAGTGGCTAAGACTCTGTGCTCTCAATGCAGGGCCCTGGGTTCAATTCCTGGTCAGGGAACTAGAGTCCACATGCCTCAGCTAAAATTTCACATGTCACAACTAACACCAGGCACAGCCAAATAAATAAACAAAAGTAATATTTAAATAAGTAAATAAAAACTGCAACATGGTGATATCAGGTAACCAGTTATGTTTTGAATCATCTGGTCACTTGTATCTAATTTTAAAAGACAGATTTAAATTCCCTTTAACAAAAGCTCTGATCTTCACTGCTACTTTCTCATGCCCCCACATATACACTCCAACTTCCTCTTCATTCTTTCTTTAAATCGTTCCCATTATGAAAGTTCCCTTTAAGCAAAGATTAGAACATCAAAGATGGAACAAAACCCAGGATGTCATAGTAATATTTTTAAAAAAGGAAAAATCTTCAGCCTTAATGATACATCCTGAAGTATTTATAAGTACAATTTCAAAAGTGTTGGCATTTGCTTTAAAATACTCTAGAAAAAACAGAAGAGAGGGAAAATAGCTGAAAAGATTCTCAAAATGTTGTAATTATTGAATCTAGGTGATAGAAACATTGGGGTTCATTATTTAATTCTATTCTGGGAATCTTCTGGAAACTCTCCATTAAAGGAGCTTTTTTAAACAAAAAGAGAAAAAAATCAAAATATTAAAATACACAGTGACCATAAAACAGGTTAAAGGTAGATGCTTAACAAATTACAAACAAAACAGAATCCGAGAAAACAGGGTCCAAGTTTAGGCACTAAAACCTAGGAGAATCGGGTCCAACAGTTTCCAAGAGAAACAAAGGAGATAAGCCTTCTCTCCTGGAGTTACTTGATACAGATGTTTAGGTAGGGCACATATAAAATGGGTGAATGAATGGATAGGCAGTGGATGGATAGATGGATGGATGGAGTGATAGATAAATGATCCAATAACTGACCCTCTAAAAAATGAACTCTACAGAGAGAGGGAATAACCATTTAATGGCAGGGACAATAGGAAGCCATGATGCTCTGACCAATGAGGATATGTTCACTATATCTGATGCCAGGGACATGAATTCTAAGATCCAATCTGAAGCAAACCCTTATAAAGGATAAAAGCAAACAGATCATTAACAATCTGTGGTCATACAATTTCTCTGATACCATTTGTATAAAATATAGCTAAATGTATTTTATCAGTATGAACAAGAAGTTCAAGAAGATAGGAACAGAAACAGCTTGGAGCTCCTGAGCTACAATCTATCAGTCAGTGGACATGGAGACAGAAAGGGGAATTTCACTTTCATCATCAGAACTGCCTTGGCAAGAGATAACATCTCTGGGAGCAGTCAGATATTTTCAGAACTTTCCATTCTGTCTGAGATACCGTCTTAGGAGGCTAAATGCAGGTAATGAAATTCTCTAACAAGGATGGCACTACAGCTGTCTGAAAAACAATTTTTTCCTCAATTTCCACAGAGCAAACTGGAGAATGCCTTCATGTAGCATAAAGTCAAAAATGCAACACTCAGTTGGGTTATATACTTCACCAAAAGTAGGCTCAGTGACACCTCTTACACAGATATAATTTTTTAAAGTGAAAAGAAAGTGAAGTTGCTCAGTCATGTCCAACTCTTTGTGACCCTATGGACTGCAGCCACCCAGGCTCCTCCAAACATGGGATTTTCCAAGCAAAAATACTGGAGTGTGTTGCCATTTCCTTCTCCAGGGAATCTTCTTGACCCAAGGATTGAACTTGGGTCTCCCACATTGCAGGCAGACTCTACCGTCTGAACCACCAGGGAATCCCTACTTTATAAATTAGAACAAGATTCTATGAGGGGACTATTTTCCAGTTCACATCTCATGAAAAAAATAGTCATTTAATATCAGAACTGCAAAGAACCTAAGAAATAATTTATTTATTTTCTTTTTTTTTTTAAGGCAGAGGGAGTCTCTGAGGTCTCTTCCATGTTTTTTTCTAATTTGTCCACACTACATGGTATGTGGGATCTTAGTTCCCTGACCACAGATCGAACTTGCAGCCCCTGCATTGGAAACATGGAGTCTTGACCACTGAAAGGCCAGGGAAGTCCCTTAAGAAATAATTTAATTCACTCCATTTTACACATGTGGAAAGATAGGCCCTTGCACAGCAAAAGAGGAAAAGTCATACAGCAAAATTACTGACTGAGTTAGATGAAGAATTCAGCTCCTCCAAAATCTAGTATTATAGTCTCTTGAATTTTAGCACTTTTGCATTCAGTTCATTTTTCCTATTGAGATAAGGGCAAGCTGAAGTTAAAGTTTAAAGTTTGACTTCTAGTTCAAGGTGGCAGAGTAGGACATTCGCTCATTTCCTCCTGCAAGAACACCAAAACTGCAATTAGTTGCTGAACAACCATCGACAGGATGACACTGGAACTCATCAAAAAAAGATACTACATGCCCAAAGATAAAGAAGCCAAAATGAGATGGTATGAGAGGTGTAGTCTGATAAAATCAAATCCCATACTCACCAGAGGGCAACCCACAAACTGGAGAACAATACCAAAGAAGTCCTCCCACTGTTGTGAAGATTCTGAGCCCCAAGTCAGGCTTCCCAGCTTGGGGATCTAACAAAGAGACTCATAATCCCCAGGGAATCTGACTTTGAAGGCCAATGAGATTTGATTACAGGACTTCCACAGCACTGGGGGAAACAGACTCTACTCTTGGAGGGCACAAACAAAATCTTGCATGCACCAAGACCCAGGGGAAAGGAACAGTGACCCCAAAGGAGGCTGAACCAGACCTACCTGCTAGTATTGGAAGATCTCCTTGGGAGGTGGGAGTCAGCAGTAGCTTATCATGTGGACAGGGGCACTGGCAGCAGCAGTCCTAGAAGGGGCCCCTTGGCATAAATCCTCTTCCAAGTTTCCACTAACACTACCACAGAGCCTACAGATCTCAGGGTGGGGTTGCCTTAGGCTAAACAATAACAAACAGGGAGCACAACCTCACCCATCAGCAGACAATTGGCTTAAAGCTTTACTGAGCACAACCCTACCCACCAGAGCAAGACCCAGTTTTTTCCATGATAGTTCCTCCCATTAGGAAGTTTACACAAGCCTGTTAGCCTCCTCCATCAGAAGGAAGACAGAAGAGGCAAAAAGAACCACAATCCCACAGCAACAAAAACCACATTACAGAAAGTTAATTAGGATTCTGAAATTCTTCTGAAAAAACAGAAAGTTATGTCCCAGATGAAGGGACAAAACAAAACTCGAGAAAAACAACTACATGAAGGGGAGATAGGCAACTTCCAGAAAATGAATTCAGAATAATGATAGTGAAGATGTTCCAGGATCTCAGGGAAACAATGGAGAAGATGCAAGAAATGTTTACCAAAGACCTAGAAGAACTAAAAAACAAAGAAGCAGAGATGAATAATACACTAGAAGGACTCAACAGCCGAATAACTGAGGCAAAAGAATGGATAAATGACCTGGAGGACAGAATGATGAAAATCACTGTTGCAAAACAGAATATAGAAAAAAGAATGAAAAAAAAAATGAAGACAGCCTAAGAGACCTCTGAGACAACACTAAACATACCAACATTCACATTATAGGGGTCCCTGAAGGAGAAGAGAGAAAGGACCTGAGAAAATATTTGAAGAGATAATAGCTGAAAACTTCCCTAACATGGGGAAAAAAATAGTCAACCAAGTCCAAAAGGCACAGAGAGTCCCAAGCAGGATAAACCCAAGGAGGAACATACCAAGACACATAGTAATCAAACTGACAAAAATTAAAGACAAAGATAAAATATGAAAGGCAACAAGGGAAAAATGACAAATAACATACAAGGGAACTCTCATAAGGTTATCAGCTGATTTCTAACAGAAACTCTACAAGCCAGAAGAGAATGGCATGATATTTAAAGTGACGAAAGAGAAGAACCTACAACCAAGAATACTCTACCCAACAAGACTCTTATTCAGATATGATGGAGAAATCAAAAATTTTACAGACAAGCAAAAGTTAAGAGAATTCAGCATCACCAAACCAGCTTTACAACAAATGCTAAAGGAACTTCTCTAAGCAGGAAACACAAGAGAAGGAAAAGACCTACAGGAAATAAACCCCAAACAATTAAGAAAATGGTAATAGGATCATACATGTAGATAATTATCTTAAATGTAAATGGATTAAATGCAGGAACCGAAAGACCTAGACTGGTAGATGAACATGTGCATGTGCGCACTTCCACTTACCACATCACTTTACTTAACCCTCCAAATTGTACGTAATTATTTTATATGGTTAGGTTAATCATGTTTCCATTATGGCTTGCAATTGTAATGATCTTTTTTGTCTGGCTATTGATTGTGAAAACTGATAAACATCTTCTACTATTATGATTTCTGCTTAATACAATAACTGTGTCATGATTGGTCAACAGAAAGTAATAGAATTCTGTATCAGTAAAACTACCATTTAATAGAAAAATCTGTAATCACTTTTTAAAATTCAGATGAATATCAGAATTATATTGGAATTTTTTTTAAAAAATACAAAAGCCCAGGCATTTTTTCCTCTAAAGCTCCAGATGTGTTTCTGATGAACAGCCATGTTTAAAAACAACTGGACTATATGAGGATCTTTTACTTTTATCTAGTTTGTTTCACTTTTTCTATTTCATATTCAGGGTTCCCATTTCATTTAGTTTATGTTTTCCAATTTCTCTGTCTCTCTTCTTTTTTATGTTCTTTCTCAAGCCTTTACCAAGCATAGTAGAAAGGTTTTTGTATATATATACATATATGCATGGGCTTCCCCAGTGGTTCAGCTGGTAAAGAATCCACCCATAATGCAGGAGATGTGGGTTCAGTCTCTGGGTTGGGAAGATCCCCCTGGAGAAGGGAAAGGTTACCCACTCCAGTATTCTGGCCTGGAGAATTCCATAGACTGTATAGTTCATGGAGTCGCAAAGAGTCAGTCAAAACTGAGCAACTTTCACTTCATATATATGTATATATATAGGATGTATTATATAATAAATATATTTTAGGAAACTTATGAATTTTTGCCTAGCTAAAAATTTTGTGATACAGTATTATTAACTAAAGTACACACTTTGTTCAAATATCACAAAATTTTATGCTAATGTTCATTATTTATTTTCATATCTATTCAAGACTCCACATTATATTTAATGGCACTGAGCTGCCTCAGCTGTATGCAACAAATTATGGTAAATTCTCTTTTCATTTTTAATTACAAATATTTTCTAATTTTCCATGTAATGGCTTCTTAGACATACCACTCATTCAAAAGCAGACATTTAATTTCCAAACATATGGACTTTTTTAAAGTATCTTTGATAATAATTGCTCATTTAAATGCTTTCTTCTCTGCAATTACCCTTTGTGATTTTTTCAGTCTTCTAACTTTATTGAGGCTTTCAATGGCTAAGTCAAAGATGTCTCTTGGTAAATGTCACACTGTACTTGAAACTATGTGGGTTATTTTATAATATTCTTTGATACTGATATCTAACATAATTTCACAGTAATTAGAGACTCTGTATGATTTCAATACTTTTAGACCATGAAATTTCTGCACAGGGTCTCATGTCTCTGGATATGTATTCTAGTTTATAGTCTATGGGAACTTAAATAGAATTCAGATCCCACTGTTGTGTGACAACTGTACAAATCTTATGTCAAACTGGTTCACAACGGTTTTCAGGTCTACTATATTCTACTTCTATATACATTCATTCTAAATTTCTGAGAGTTTGATATTGAAACTCCAACTAAAAATCTTAAAATTTATCTACTTAAAACAAACAACTGTAATATATAGAGGAAATATACGTAACTTTGCTCTGTATTTTCAAAGTCCCCTGTAAATGTGTTATCATATTTTCATACTTTAAAAACTCAGAAAGATAAAAGAACTTTTTAAATCTTTAAGGTTTACATTACTGATTGAAGCTAATTTTTCTTATTATCATTTACCCCCAATATGTCTCCATTTTCTCTGTAGGTGGCCATGTAGATAGCATGAGCCATGGGAACTTCCTTGACACCTACACCTTAGCAAACTAAAGTTAAGGTGACCATATAGTTTATCATCCAATTTGGGACACTTCTGAAAGCTAAGAGAATACTATTAATAAGTACACAAGTACCAAGATCTAAACTGGACTCCTCTGGACAAACTGGAATATATTATGGTCACTCTGCTAAGTATTACCTGCTTAGGTTGTTTGGCCAGAAAGTATCCCCCTCTGTTCTCCATCTTCCCCATCCCAATCTCCAACTTCTTGCTCCTAGAGCCCATCACAGGAATATGTAAAGTCCATTCACTTTAAATAGTGCCTTTTACCAGCTGAGCAGCATCCTTCCTGTGTCTTCATCCTCTTTCCCCCAGCAAGATGACTGCAGTGTTGCCCCTAGGACAACCAACTTCATCTCAGGTACCAACCCAAATTGGCTCCATCAGGCCACAGTATCTTTAGGACATGAGACTGTAAGAGAACCCTTTTACTGGAAGTGAAGCAAATAGGTTGTTACAGGATGCAAGATGTGTGTTTCTCTGTGTGTATGTGTGTGTGAGAGAGAAACATACCTACACATATGCACACATGCAAACCCCAGTAATGTTAATAACTGACTACTGGTAAATACTATCATAAACACAGGCATGAAAAAACAGCAAAACAGACACTAAAAATTTTTGGTTTTTTAATTAATCATGGCAGAAAGCGAAGAACTGAAGAGCTTCTTGATGAAAGTGAAAGAGGAGAGTGAAAAAGCTAGGTTAAAACTCAACATTCAGAAAACTAAGATCATGGCATCCGGTCCCATCACTTCATGGCAAATAGATGGGGAAACAATGGAAACAGTGACATTCCGTAGAGTGGCACAGAGTCGGACACAACTGAAGCAACTCAGCACACGTGCACACACAGTGAGCCAGACACTATGCTCAGTGCTTCATAGTAATGCCTGTTTACCTACAACCCAATAGATTTAGTCCATGTATCACTAAATGCCTTTATTTCATTGGCATACAAAACTCTAATAAAGTGTTAAAATTTCATAATTGGGCACTTGTGTGGCACAATTATCTAGTCATAATTTTTAAAGGAATCTTGCTTCCAGCCCAGGTTTGTTTTTTTTTAACTACACACTAACTCCTTTAATATATGTATGTCTTAAATAACCTATCAGCCTCTTCTGTTCCCCTGTACACTCACCTTGAGCATGTATAGCCTCATCCAAATTATATTTATAATGCTCATTTATGCATTCTAGAATTTTTTTTAATCTGTGGAGTTTTTGATCTGTATTTAGAGTATTAAAAACCCCATAGCTTGCAAATGAGATAACTCATTGGAAAAGCCCCTGATGCTGGGAAAGACTGAAGGCAAAAGAAGAAGGGGTCAGCAGAGGATGAGATGGATAAATAACATCACTGACTCAATGGACATGAACTTGAGAAGACTCCAGGAAATAGTGAAGGACCGGGATGCCTGGAATGCTGCAGTTCATGGGGTCACAAGGAGTCGGACATGATTTAGCAACTGAACAACAACAAGCTGTTAGTAACAGCAGAAAAGAAACAATATTGAGTTCTATTCTCTACAAGGGTTATTAAATCAGTGACAGTGATGATATAAATACATGTACTGGTACCTGCCAAAACTGATGACTGCAACCCTTTTCAGTAATTATTAAGATTACGTGCTAGGAATAGAAACACTAAATTATGGTACTATATTACCCAGAGCCATAATCTTTGAGTCACCAGGTCAGTTCTGAAAGAATAAGACAAAGTGGGAGAAATGGATAGTGACTATCACCTGGCAAGATTTTATCTAATTACAGGAAAAATGTTTAAAGCAAACATAGAAAATGCTGGAAATTAATTTATCCCCCATTCAAACCAAGATATCTCCCAAGCAGTGGGAGGAGAAATAACATAAAAGCAATCACCTCTATCATTTTATGGCATTTAAAGTATGTACACACACACACACCACAGACCCAAAGCTTATAGAGCAACTTGAGTAATTAAAAAAAAAAAGGAAAGAATGCATTGTGATAGAGGGAAAAACAATTTTGCTATGTAGGATCATGGAAGAAAGTAAACTCTGACTTTATAGCAGTAAAATGTTTCTGCACTTCCCTTCAGATAATCTGCATTTTAAAATCATCAGTCCACTGATTCAAACCTGCAAATATTAGGTTTTCTTCTTCCTTATTCCTACAAAGACAAAATCTACTTCTATGAGATGCTGAGATGCCTTAATTAATACTCTTTCATTTATTTGTTGTTAACCCACAAATTAAATCAGGGAAAAGGGTATTTAGCAAATAACAAATAATGTTCAGAACAAATAATTTGCACAACAGGGAATACAGCTAATATTTTATAATAACTTATATAGTATAATCTATAAAAATTTTGAATCACTGTTGTACACCTGAAACTAAATATAACATTATTAATCAACTATACATCAATAAAATTAATCAATTAATTTAACAGTCACAATAGAATAGAAAAATAATGGGTTATGAGTACAAAAATGTTTTAAAATATTTTATATCACATGGTGACTCATTAATTGTCCTATGGCAAATGTGTTTAATACTATCAAACTTCAAAAATTAAGCAATTTTTGAAAAGTATTATTGAAAAGAAAAAATAAGTGTTCCACTTTTGTGATCATTTCTGTACTTTTAAAAAGCCATCAGTGTTTTGCTATATTGCACATATTAAAACACAAACACACAGCTGACATTCAGGTGCACACTCATGCACACACACCACTTTAAAGGGGAGGGTGACATCTTAACAAATGAGATCTTAATTGCTTTCTGGAAAAAACTCATTCTATAGAAATAGAAACTGGTATTTGAAAATATTTTTCTAGTATTATTTAGTTGCCATGAACATTACAAATTAGCTATAAAAATCTCTTAAAATTTTTACTTTTGGGGAAAAACTGTGTAAAGTAATAAATACTTTAATTGTTTTTAGAATAATGTACAGAAGAGACAGAATCTGGTACAATACAAATTAATTACAGAAATAATTAGAACACTAAGAATCAAAGAAATTACAAATAGAATGACAATGATTTCATTTTGTCCATTTAATTAGAAAACAGTAAAATAAAATATTAATGCCAAGGAATATAACTCATTTTTGCCAAGGCTATAATAATTGGATACTCTCATCTATTTCCAGTGAAAGAATAAAGCAATTCAACCTTCCTAGGGAGCAATTTGGCAATATGTATCAAATGTCTTAAATAGAATAATCCAATTAGGAAACTATCCTAAGGAAATGATCAGAATGATACATAAGAATTCACATACAAATATCAAAACAGTATCATTTATAAGTTGGAAAAAACATAGTCAGTCAGTCAGTTCAGTCACTCAGTTGTGTCCGACTCTTTGCAACCCCATGAATCGCAGCACGCCAGGCCTCCCTGTCCATCACCAACTCCCGGAGCTCACTCAGACTCATGTCCATCGAGTCAGTGATGCCATCCAGCCATCTCATCCTCTGTCAGCCCCTTCTCCTGCCCCCAATCCCTCCCAGCATCAGAGTCTTTTCCAATGAGTCAACTCTTCGCATGAGGTGGCCCAAGTACTGGGGTTTCAGCTTTAGCATCATTCCTTCCAAAGAAATCTCAGGGCTGATCTCTTTGCAACCCTGTGGACTGTTAGCCCACCAGGCTCCTCTGTCCATGGGATTCTCCAGGCAAGAATATTGGAGTGGGTTGCCATTTCCTTCTCCAGGGGATCTTCCCGACCCAGGGATCGAACCCAGGTCTCCTGCACTGCAGGCAGACGCTTCAACCTCTGAGCCACCAGGGAACTCCCGGGTGATCCCTGTGCTCTGGTCTACCCACTATACTTTGAATAGTGACACTGGACTGTACTAAACTTAAGAAGTTAGTCACTCGGCTATTCAAAAAATGGCAAGCAAACCAGCTATACTGCTCTGGTTCAACAAAGGTAGAATGATTTTTGAAGTCTGACTTAATTAGAAAACTGCATTCAGCTGCTTGCTATACAGATCTGACAAATGGGTTTTTCTCTCTCTCTCTCTCATTAACATAGTCTTAGGGTAGGCAGGCAATTCAGAACTATTATGGTAGCACCACATTATCATCAGGGTCTCAGATTTCTGTTTTTCTACTTAGCACTGGCAGGTAGCTTCCATTTTCAAGGTTTCCTCATGCCCATGCTGGAATTTCAGCCATCACATCTAATTTCTAGATAGGAAAGATGAGAAGAGCAAAAGACAACTCCCAGCTGAGTCATTCCTCGAAGCCTCATCCAATAACTTCCATTTACATCTTATGGCCACTCCTAGCTGAAAAGGAGGCTGAAAAATACAGATTTTGGCCACCTCAAACAAAACTGGGGTTCTGTTTATAAGAAAGAGGAGAGGATGAATACCAAGTAGGCAACTGGCATTCATTGCCACAGAAATCAACAAATCTGGGTTTAAACCCCAGCTCTATCACATTATGTGAATTCAGGCAAATTACTTGGGCTTTCTCACCATTTATTTCTTCATCAGTAAAAATCAGTATAAAAATAATCACTTCATAAAGTTGTTGAAGAGACTACTACATAAAAGTAACTGTCACACAGTAGGTGTTCAATATATAAAAGGTTCAGATCATTCCTTTACTAAAGTAACAAGGGGGTATTATGAAAAAGGGCAAGAGAGTAACAGTGTAATGTTTAAAAGAGACTATGTTCTAGGCACATATTTCCTTTAAAAAAATTGCCTCTTTAGATTCTAGACTTCAAAATACCAAAGATAACTAAGTCATCAAAACTACAATTTATAAAAAACAGTATTTTTCTCCTGATCATTGAGCTCATATAAATTTCTTAGATCTTCATTTATCATCAGAAAAAAAATCTCACTTCAGAACAACATAGTTGTAATTGTTGTTCTTTTTGATCAATGACAGAACCCATTAGAAAGGAAGAAGAAATGGCTTCTAACTTACTTTACTAATACCACAGAAAGCGAAAGCACATAAATGAGCTCTCTCAGAGAAATGCTACCAAAAAATTACAGAAAGATAGAACGATGCTGGATTTTGGACCAAGAACATCCATTCTGATAAAAGAATATGCTGGTAATGGAAAAAAACAAGGTAAAAGAATTCATAATTCTAAATAAGAACCAAGACTTTTATTCTTTACCTGAAAGAGTACACTTTGCCAAAAAAGATTTCTAAATTGCAAATAAAACCCAAGTTACAATTTCTTACACTGTAAATAAATAGCTAACTTTCCTTTGTCAAATACTATGGTTCATCATAATACCCAAGAAACCAAATTTTAAGTGATAGATTTTGGCAAGTTCTAAACTCAATATATAGAGGAACTTCATAAGTAAATATGAATGCCCAATGTACATAAGACAGAAGCATTTAATAATCTCCAGCTTCATCCCATATGGGGCTACCCAGGACTCTTTTTCATTATGGGAAATCAAGCTATGACAAACAAAACCCATGGGAAACATGAAATGTGTTCCTCCCCACTCAGAGACTGGCAAGTCACCAGAGGAGGCAGACTAAATAAATTCTATATTTGCATATTGCTGTCAGGGACTACACTGAGTAAATAAAACAGACGTGACTTTCTTGAAAAATCCCATACTCTGTATACGAAAATCACACTGGCACATATTTTGAAGTTGATGTCAGAAGAGACCCAGAGGCCCTCTCAGCATATTCTTTAGAGACTGCTCCTAACAATCCAAAAGCGAGTTATACAAAGAGCCTATAACTGCAAGTTCAAGAAGACTTGGTTCAGAGACTAACCTTGTCATTAGCTGTTGTAGTATGACCCTGGCAGGACAAGTCTCTTCAGCTTTCTGGATGAGAAGTTCTTTACAGTCCCTTCCAAGATGGTGAATTTATGAATATTCCAGATTTATCACAGGAGAGATTATAGCCTCCATTAGGCAAGAGCTCGGAGAAAGGAAAGTGAATGGTCTATTAGGGGGTAGTGAATGAACCAGATTATCTGAAGAAGGATTCAGTAAGGTTAATAATGGAAGAAATGGACAAAAAGAGAAGTTTGGCAAAACCACCAAGAGTATGAATGCCACCACATCTTTTAAAACACAACTTTATTTATTTAACCTCTTCAGTATAGTAGAGACTCAAATGTTCCCTGTTATATAGAAAAGGAACAAAATGGATATTTGAGATTCATTCCCCAAATCTTAACTATCTAATAATTACTTCAACTGCTCTTTCACACTTTTCATCAGCAGTCAAACAATGACATTTCCCTTTAACCTTTCCCAGGCTCTGGGGAACAGCGAAACAGCCACAGTTTGAAGCATAGCCACAAAGAAACTCTGGCCAAATTAGGAACTAGTCCCTATCATCACTACCTACCCTGCATATGTACAATAACACAGCCTTCTCTTTCTGCTACCCTGTGTTATAAATAACAGTAAGTATACCAGTCTTATGTTAAAAGCGATGCAGTTGTTAAAATTCCAGCTCTGGATTCAAATCCAAACTCCCACACTTAATAACTCTGAGAACTTGAACAGGGCACTTAAATTCCCTGAGCCTCAATTTATCTGTTAAATGAGATTTCATTCCCTCATTCAATAAGTATTTGCTACAATTCTATTCTGCCCTTTTCTGTACTAACAGTTTTACGATTTTCAGGTCTCCGTTCTCTGATTCTTTTCTCTCAGTTCTAATGGAATTTCAGTGTTTAGCTTTGAAATCACAGTTCCTCAAAACTGCTTGAGAAGGAAATCTCAAAAAGACAGTAAAGAAAAGTGTTCTCTCTTAATCATATAGCTGTAAGAAAAAGGCTCTAATGTATTACAAGACAAGGAAGCCTGGCAAGCTGCAGTCCATGAAGTCACAGAGTTGGACACAACTGAGCGACTGAACTAAACATATTACAAAAACTATATAGTTAACCTTTCTGTACCTCAATTTATCCTCTGTAAAATGATTTAAAAAACTTTAAACACATTAAAAAAAATAACTACCTCATGAGTTGTTGGAAGAATTAAGAGTTAATAAAGAAGTTAGACTAGTGCCCAGCACATAGCCTAAGTTACTTATCACTGTGGTTACTTTTGTAATTATTAGGTTGATGAAAAAGTAATTACAGTTTGAATTTTAAATTCATGGTGTAAAATAAAAAAAGGAAAAAATCTTATAGCAATAAATAAAGTACAAACACACAAAAAAAATTCATGGTGAATTTTAAATCATTATAACTAGGCTCAAACACATCTTTATTAATCAAAATAGGAACCACTACAAATCAACACATTTTTTCCCAACAAGAAATGTTTGTTTATTCCTATAGCATAAAAATTCATGCTTCAGGATTCAGTGAACTCTTGGAAAGCATTTTCTGCCTCCTGCTGGTTGTGGAAGCACTTTCCCTGCAAAAGTTGTCAAGATGCTTGAAGAAGAGGTACTCTGGCACGAGATCAGTTGAATATGAGGCAAAACCCCGTAACCCAACTTCATTCAACTTTTAAAGCACTGGTTGTGCAACATGAGGTCAAGAGTTTTTATGGAGAATGGGGTCCATTCTGTTGACCAATGCCTGCTGCAGGTGGTGCAGTTTTTGGTGCATCTCACTGATTTGCTGCACATAGTACTCAAATGTAATAGTTTCATTAGGATTTATAAAGCTGTAGTGGATCAGACGGGCAAGTGTTAGTCACTCAGTCATGTCCAACTCTTTGCGACCCCATGGGCAGTACCCTGCCAGGCTCCTCTATCCATAGAATTCTCCAGGCAAGAATACTGGAGTGGGTTGCCATTCCCATCTCCAGGGATCTTTCCAACCCAGAGAGCAAACCCAGGTCTCCTGCATTGCAAGCAGATGCTTTACCATCTGAGCCAACAGGGAAGCCCCCAGACAGGCATCAGACCACCAAATAGTGACCATAACCTTTTTTTGGTGCAAGTTTGGCTTTGGGAAATGCTTTAGAGCTTTTTCTAGGTCCAACCCACTGAGCTGGTTGTTGTCAGTTATATAAAATCTACTTTTCATCGCATATCACAATTTGATTGAGAAATGGTTCAGAGTTGTTGTGCACAGAGTAAGAGATGATGACACTTCAAAATGATGATTTTTTTTATTTGCGGTCAGCTCATGATGCACCCACTTATCAAGCTTTCTCACCTTTCCAATTTGCTTCAAATGCCGAATGACCATAAAACGGTCGTCATTGAGTTCTTTGGCAACTTCTCATGTAGTTGTAAGAGGATCAGCTTTGATGATTACTCTCAGTTGGTCATTGTCAACTTCCAATGACCAGCCACTATGCTTCTCATCTTCAAAGCTCTCATCTCCTTTGCAAAACTTCTTGAACCACCACTGCACTGTACGTTTGTTAGCAGTTCCTGGGCCAAATGTGTTGTTTATGTGCCAAGTTGCTGCCGCTGCTTTACAACCCATTTTGAACTTGAATTAAAAAATCCCTCGAATTTGCTTTTTGTCTAAAATCACTTCTACAGTCTAAATAAATATAAAATAAACAGCAAGTAATAAGTCATTAGCAAAAAAGAGAGAAATGTACATTAAAATGATGTACATTTATTTAAGAGTGTATTCCAATATCAAATGGCAAAGTTCAACAATGCAAAACCACAATTACTTCTGCACCAAACTAATACTATATTTAACAAGGTGTTTTATCGAGAACGCTCACAAAAATATTCAACTGACTCTGCTATCTCCTGGGAGGACTTTGAAAATATATATTACTTGTTTTCTGTTACTATAAAAGTATCACTCATAAAAACATAAGAAATCAGTTTATTGTTCCTTTGTCCTGTGAATGTAATGACTTAATATTGTGCTTGTCCTTGCTCAACAAATGGAGACTGCCATTACTATTATTCTATATCTCCACAGAGCCATCTATAAATATTAAATAAAGCCATCTAACTAATGGTTGTTTTAAAATGAACTCTTAAATAACTTCATCTTTTTCAAGAATGTTCCACCATTTGAAAACTAGTCTTTCTCATCTTGGTACTGAATCATATAATGCGTACATTTCAAAAAATACTTTTAAGTATTAAAACCATAATACTTTCATTTCCTTCACAATATGAGGCTCTGGAAAAATCAAGAAATGAAAAACATATAACACATAGGAAAAATAACAGTTAAATGGCAGAAGTAGGTCCTTCCTTATCAGCAATTAAGTACAAATGTATTAACTTTTCAACTAAAAGGCAGAAATTATGTATGGCAAAAACCACTACAATATTGTAAAGTAATTAGCCTCCAATTAAAATAAATAAATTTAAAAAAACAAATTTAAAATAAATAAATAAATAAAAGGCAGATATTGGCAAAATGGATTTTAAAACACATGATCCATCTATACATTGTCTATAAAAGACTCACTATAGATACAAAGACACAAAAGGTTTATTTTGTGCAAATAGTAACCAAAAGAAATAAGGAGTAGCTACATTAATATCATACAAAATAGATTTTAAGTCAAAAAGTTTATAAAAGAAAAAGGATATTATATATTAATAAAAGGTTCAATTCACCAAGAAGATATAACAATTATAAACATTTACACACCTGGTGATAGACCAACAAAATATGAGAAGCAAAAACTGACAGAATCTCAATATCCCACTCACAGTAATGAATTAAACAAACAAAAGATAAATAAGGAAATAGAGAACTTAAGTAACACAATAAACCAACCATATCTAACAGACATACAGAATACTCCACCCAAAAACAGCAACATACACATTCTTCTCAACATACACATCTTCTCATGAGATGTTTTCCAGGATAAACCATAGATTAGGCCACAAATAAATCTCAATCCGCCTGCAATGCGGAAAACCTGGGTTCAGTCCCTGGGTTAGGAAGATCCCCTGGAGAAGGGAAAGGCTACCCACTCCCGTATTCTGGCCTGGAGAATTCCATGGACATCCACGGAATTGCAAAGAGTCAGACACGACTGAGTGACTTTCACTTTCACTAAGTCTCAATAGATTTAAAAATATAAATGTCATACAAAGTTTCTTCTCTGTCCACAACAGGATGAAGCTGGAAATCAATAACAAAAAGAAAACTGAAAATTCACAAAATTTTGAGAATTAAACATTGCACTTCTAAGAAGCCAATACATCAAAGAAGAAATCACAAGGTAAATTAGAAAATACTTAGAAATGAATGAAAATGAAAACACAACATACTAAAACTCACAAGACATGGCAAAAGGAGTGCTAAGAAGAAAATTTATAGCTACAAGTCCTGAAACAAAGAAAGATCTCAAACCAACAACTGAACTACAACGTGAAGGAACAAGGAAAAGAAAAAACTAAACCCAAAAACAGCAGAATGAAAAAACATATAGATTAGGATTGAGGGACTTCCCTCATGGTCCAGTGGTTAAGAATCCACCTTCCAATGCAGGGGACTTGGACTCGATTCCTAGTCAGGGAACTAGGATTCTACATGCTGCAGAGCAATTAGGCCCATGTGCCACAACTACAGAGCCCACACACTCAGGAGCCTGCACACCGCAGCTACTAAGCCTGTGCTCTGCAGCCTGCACACAACAGCTAGAGAGAAGCCTGCACCCTGCAACAAAGAGTCCACACACTGCAGTGAAGATCCTGTGTGCTGCAATTAAGACTCAATGCAGGCAAAAATAAATAAATATTAAAAAAATAAAGATTAGAGATAAATGAAACCAAGAACAGAAAAATAGGAAAAAAATCAATGAAACAAAAAGTTGATACTTTGAAAATATCAACAAAATTAAGAAATCTTTAGCTATACTGACTTTTAAAAAAGGAGAAAATAATTACTAAAATTAGAAAGTGGGGATATTAGTACCAATTCTACAGAAATAAAAAGGATTATAAGAGAATACTATGAGGAACTGTATGCAAAAAAAACTGGATAACCTAGATGAAATGGAAAAATTCCAGAAACACAAAACCTACCAAGACTCAGTAAATGAAGAAATCAGTAATCAAAAATCTCCATACAAAGAAAAGCCCTAGATCTGATGGTGTCACTGGTGAATGCTACCAAACACTTAAAGAAAAACTAATACCATTCTCAAACTTTTCCAAAAAAATTAAAAGGAGAAAACACTTCCTACCTCATTCTATGAGACCAGCATAACCCTGACACCAAAGCCAAAGAAAGACATTTCAAGAGAAGAAAACTGCAAATCAATATCCCTTATGAAGACCGATGTAGAAATTCTCAACAAAATACTAGCAAACACAATTTAGCAACATATTAAAAGGATTATATACCATGCCAACATGAGATTAATTCCTGCTGTGCAAGGGTAGTTCAGTATACAAAAATTAATCAATGTAATAATTCACCACATCAACAAAATTAAAGGAAAAAAAAACATGATAATTCAGAAAATGCATGTGACAAAATTCAACATCTTTCATGATAAAAACCTACATAAAATAGAAATAGGAAACCATCTGCATACAGTAAAAGCCACATATGAAAAGCACACAGCAAACATAACCAATGGTAAAAGACTGAAAACTTTTCCTCTAATATCAGGAACAAAGAAAAAATGCCCACTTTCACCACTTCTAGTTAATATAGTGCTGGAAACTCTGGTCAAAGCAATTAAGCAAGAAAAATAAGGGTGAAAGCATCCAAATAGGAATAAAAGAAGTAAAATTATATCTACAGATATTAGAATCTTTATATATATTATTTTTAAGATTATTTTTATGTGGATTTTAAAGTCATTATTGAATTTGTTACAATATTAGTTCTGTGCTTTCCTCCTGGTTTTTTGGCCTCAAGGCATGTGGTATCTTAGCTCCTGAACCAGGGATCCAACTTGCACCGCGTGCATTGGAAGATAAAGTCTTAACCACTGGAAGGCAAGGAAAGTCCCAATATGATCTTATATACAGAAAATCCTAAAGACTCCACAAGAAAGCTGTTAAAATACATGAATTCAACAAAGCAGCAGGATACAAAGTCAACAAACAAAAATCAGTGGCATCTCCATACACAATGAACAATCTGAAAAGGAAATTACAAAAACAATTCCACTTACAATAGTACCAGAAGAATAAAGTGCCAAAGTTCAGTTCAGTTCAGTCGCTCAGTTGTGTCCGACTCTTTGCGACCCCATGGCTTCCTGTTCTTAAACAACTCCAGGAGCTTGCTTAAACTCATGTCCATTGAGTCAGTGATACCATCCAACCATCTCATCTTCTGTCATTCCCTTCTCCTCCTGCCTTCAATCTTTCCCAGTATCAGGGTCTTTTCCAAACAGTCAGTTCTTCACATCAGGTGGCCAAAGGATTGGAGTTTCAGCTTCAGCATCAGTCCTTCCAATGAATATTCAGGACTGATTTCCTTTAGGATTGACTGGTTTGATCTCCTTGCAGTCCAAGGGACTTTCAAGAGTCTTCTCCAACACCACAGTTCAAAAGCATCAATTCTTGGGCGCTCAGCTTTCTTTATAGTCCAACTCTCACATTCATATATGACTACTGGAAAAATCATAGCTTTGACTAGATGGACCTTTGCTGGCAAAGTAATGTCTCTGCTTTTTAACATGCTGTCTAGGTTTGTCATAGCTTTTCTTCCAAGGAGCAAGCGTCTTTTAATTTCATGGCAGCAGTCACCATCTGCAGTGATTTGGGAGCCCCCAAAAATTAAGTCTCTCACTGTTTCCCTTGTTTCCCTATCTATTTGCCATGAAGTGATGGGACCAGATGCCATGATCTTAGTTTTCTGAATGTTGAGTTTGAAGCCAACTTTTTCACTCCCCTCTTTCACTTTCATCAAAAGGCTCTTCTTCGCTTTCTGCCGTAAGGGTGGTGTCATCTGCATATCTGAGGTTACTGATATTTCTCCTGGCAATCTTGATTCCAGCTTGTGCTTCATCCAGACCAGCATTTCGCATTATGTACTCTGCATATAAATTAAATAAGCAAGGTAACAATATACACCCTTGACATACTCCTTTCCCAATTTGGAATCAGTCCATTGTTGCATGTCTGGTTCCAACTGTTGCTTCTTAACCTGCATACAGGTTTCCCAGCAGGCAGGTTAGGTGGTCTGGTACTCCCATCTCTTTAAGAATTCCACAGTTTGTTGTGTTCGACACAGTCAAAGGCTTTGGCGCAGTCAATAGAGCAGAAGTAGATGTTTTTCTGGAACTCTCTTGCTTTTTTGATGATCAAACTGATGTTGGCAATTTGATCTCTGGTTCCTCTGCCTTCTCTAAATCCAGCAAACATCTGGAAGTTCATGGTTCACATACTATTGAAGCCTGGCTTGGAGAATTTTGAGCATTACTTTGCTAGCATGCAAAATAAGTGCAGTTGTGTGGTAGTTTGAACATTCTTGGGCATTGCCTTTCTTTGGGATTGAAATGAAAACTGACCTTTTCCAGTCCTGTGGCCACTGGTGAATTTTCCAAATTTGCTGACATATTGAGTACAGGACTTTAATAGCATCATCTTTTAGGATTTGAAATAGCTCAGCTGAAATTTCATCACATCCACTAGCTTTGTTCATAGTGATACTTCCTAAGGCCCACTTGACTTTGCACTGCAAGATGTCTGACTCCAAGATGTAGACACACCACCATAGTTATCTGGGTCATGAAGATCTTTTTTGTATAGTTCTTCTGTGTATTCTTGCCACCTCTTCTTAGTATCTTCTGCTTCTGTTAGGTCCATACCATTTGTGTCCTTTATTGTACCCATCTTTGCATGAAATGTTCCCTTGGTATCTCTAATTTTCTTGAAGAGATCTCTAGTGTCTCCCATTCTATTGTTTTCCTCTATTTCTTTGCACTGATCACTGAGAAAGGCTTTCTTATGTCTCCTTGCTATTCTTTGGAATTCTGCATTCAAAAGAGTGTATCTTTCCCTTCTCTTTTGCCTTTAGCTTCTGTTCTTTTCTCAGCTATTTGTAAGGCCTCCTCAGACAATCATTTTGCCTTTTCGCATTTCTTTTTCTTGGGAATGATCTTGATCACTGCCTCCTGTACAATGTCACAAACCTCCACCCATTGTTCTTCAGGCACTCTATCAGATCTAATCCCTTGAATCTATTTGTCATTTCCACTGCATAATTGTAAGGGATTTGATTTAGGTCATACTTGTATGATCTAGTTGTTTTCCCTACTTTCTTCAATTTAAGTCTAAACTTCGAAGTGTGGAGTTCATGATCTGATCCACAGTCAGGCCCTAGTCTTGTTTTTGCTGACTCTACAGAGCTTCTCCATCTTTGGCTGCAAAGAATATAATTAATCTGATTTCAGTATTGACCATCTGATGATGTTCATGTGTAGAGTCTTCTCTTGTGTTGTTGGAAGACAGTGTTTGCTATGACCGGTGCGTTCTCTCGGCAAAATTCTGTTAGCCTTTGCCCTGCTTCATTTTGTACTCCAAGGCCAAATTTGCCTATTACTCCAGGTATTTCTTGACTTACTACTTTTGCATTCCAGTCCCCTATAAGGAAAAGGACATCATTTTGGGGGTTAGTTCTAGAAGGTCTTGTAGGTCTTTATAGAACCGTTCAACTTCAGCTTCTTCAGCATTACTGGTTGGGGCATAGACTTGGATTACTGTGATATTGAATGGTTTGCCTTAGAAACAAACAGAGATCATTCTGTCATTTTTGAGACTACACCCAAGAACCGCATTTCAGATTATTTTGTTGACCATGATTGCTACTCCATTTCTTCTAAAGGATTCTTGTCCACAGTAGTAAATATTATGGT
Organism: Oryx dammah; assembly: GCF_014754425.2. Classification (NCBI taxonomy): domain Eukaryota; kingdom Metazoa; phylum Chordata; class Mammalia; order Artiodactyla; family Bovidae; genus Oryx; species Oryx dammah. The sequence continues at coordinate 19,543,756 of NW_024070198.1, forward strand.
CATCTGAGTTAAATTTGTGCAATCCAAAATGCCGACAAATTAACTTAATCAAGGAGCTGAAAGACTAGTGCAGTGTTTTGACTACAATGGTTTGTAGCTGAAACATTCTTGAAAGAAATTAAAGAAAATGTAAATAAATGGAAACACATCCCATGTTCATGGACTGGAAGAATGAATACTGCTAAAATGTAAATATTACTCAAAGGCATCTAGAGATTCAATGCAATCCCTATCAAAATTCCAATGACATTTCTGTAGAATTTTTTTGCAGAAAATTCATATAGAACTTCAAGGGACCATAAATAGTCACAACAATATTGAAAAAGAATAAACCTATAGGACTCACACTTCCTGATTTCAAAATCTACTATAATACCATAGTAATCAAAAAAAGCTGATAGCTCAGCTGGTAAAGAAACCACCTGCAATGCAGAAGACCCCAGTTCAATTCCTGGGTCAGGAAGATCCGTTGCAGAAGGGATAGGCTACCCATTCGAGTACTCTTGGGCTTCCCTTGTGGCTCAGCTAGTAAGGAAACTGCCTGCAATGCAGGAGGCCTCGGTTTGATCCCTGGGTTGAAAAGATCCCCTGGAGAAGGGAAAGGGTACCCACTCCAGTGTTCTGACCTGGAGAATTCCATGAACTGTATAGTCCATGGGGTTGCAAAGAGTCGGACGTGATTTAGCAACTTTCACTTCACTTTCAATCAAAAAAGTGTGGTACTGGCAATAAAGACCATATAGACCTGTGGAACAGAACAGAGAGCCCAGAAATAAAGCTTCACATACATATGGTCAGATAATTTTTTATAAGGGTGCCAAGTTCAATCAATGGGAAAAGGACAGTCTTATCAACAAATGGTGTTGGGAAAACTGAACATCCACACCCAAAAGAATGAAATTAGATCCTTACCTAACACTGTACATAAAAATTAACCCAAAATGGATCACAGACCTAAATGTAAGACCTAAAACAATGAAATTCTTAGAAGAAAACACAGGATTTAGCAATGATTCTTGGCTATGACACCAAAAAGTACAGTCAACAAATGAAAACACAAACTGCACTTCATGAAAAATTTTAAATTTTGTACCATAAGAGATATTGTGTGTGTGCATGTTAAGTCTCTTCAGTCATGTCTGACTCCATGCAACCCAAAGGACTGCAGCCTACCAGGCTCCTCTGTCCATGGGATTCTCCAGGCAAGAATACTTGAGTTGGTTGCTGTGCCTTCTTCCAGAGGATCTTCCTGACCCAGTGATCAAACCTCTCTCTTACATCTAACCTGCACTGACAGGGTGTGTTCTTTACCATTAGCACTACCTGGGAAGCCCTAAGAGATACTACCCACAGAGTAAAAAGGCAACCCATAGAATGGGTGAGAATATTTGCAAATTATGTATCTGAGAAGGGATTTCAGAATATTTAGAGAACTCCTAAAATGCAGCAATGAAACAATCTGATTAAACAATCTGATTAAAAAATGAGCAAAGAACTTGAATAGGCATTTCTCTAAAGAAGATATACAAAAGGCCAATAATCACATGAAAAAGTACTCAACATTACCAATCATTAGGGAAATATAAATCAAAACTGCAATGAGATACCACCTCACACCCATTCTAATATAAGAAAATAACGAAAACAAGTTGCTGAGGGTGTGAAAAAACTGGAACCCTTGCTTACTGTACATGGGAATGTAACACAGTGCAACCACTGTAGAAAAAATGGTGGGGGTTCTTCAAAAAATTAAAAATAAAATTACCACATGACCCTAATTTCACTTCTAGGTATATACCTAAAAGAAGTGAAAGCAAAGTCTCAAGGAGATACCTGCACATCCATGCCCATGTTTATGGCAGTTTACAACAGCTAAAACATGGAAGCAATCCAAGAGTCCATCAGTAAATGAATGGATAAGCAAAATGAAAATTATTAGGCCTTAAAAAGAAAGCAAATTCTGTAATATGCTTCAGTGAATCTTGAGGACATTATACTAAGTGAATCAAGCCAGTCACAAAAAGAAAAATACTGTGAGTCCATTTATATGAAGAACTTAAAGTAGTCAAAATCATCATGATGGAAAGTATATATAATTGGGGTTTCCAGAGACTGGGGGAAGGTAAAATGGGGAGTTAATATTTAATAAGTATAGAGTTTCACTTCCCTCATAGCTCAGTTGGTAAAGAACCCACCTGCACTGCAGGAGACCCCAGTTCAATTTCTGGGTCACGAAGATCAGCTGGATAAGGGATAGGCTACCCACTCTAGTATTCTTGGGCTTCCCTTGTGGTTCAGCTGGTAAAGAATCCACCTGCAATGCAGGAGACCTGGGTTTGATCCCTGGGTTAGGAAGATCCCCTGGAGAAGGGAAAGGCTACCCACTCCAGTATTCTGGCCTGGAGAATTCCATGGACTATATGGTCCATCAGGTCTCGAAGAGTCAGACATGAATGAGCAACTTTCACTTCATTTCAAGTATAGACTTTCAGATTTACAAGATGAAAAGGGTGCTGATAGCTGCACAACCAAGTGATTGTATTCAATATCACTGAGCTATACATTTTTATTTTTTAATATAAATTTATTTATTTTAATTTTAAATGGTTAATATTGGGGGGATATTATGTGTATTTAAACATAGCTTTTTAAAAAGAGAAAAAAGCAATTGTTGAACAACCATAAGAAATTAGACCTACAGCGAACCCTGGAGGAGCCCTCTTCTTATAGATATTCTGTTTCCAGAAGTAATACTATGGAGGAAAGAATAACACATGGGATTAAAAATTAAGAGACCTTACAACACTGATGTTAGAATAATACAGCAACAAGGTCACAAAAGATGTGTCAACCAATAATAGTTCCCATCCTGAATTCACAATGGTCTGATCTTCATTTGTTTCTTTCTGCACTCTCTGGTTAGTGGTTAGAGAATCACTGAGTTTTAGTGCCAGAAGGGAACACAGAAATCACCCTCTCTCCTGAGTTTTTTCTAATGAAGATCTGAGATTCCAAGAAGAGATTTCCCCCAAATTACACACCTAGTAAAGACTGGAGCTGACACCACCACCCACATCTTCAGACTATCTTCATTTTTGTGCACTTTTTCTTGCTTGGTTCATATTCTCTTTTCGATAGTGGCCTGCAGAGGGGTCCAAGCTGCCAAGTAAATCACACTGTAGTGAGCCCCACGGAGAAAGGCCTGTGCAGGTGTCTGGGCAGAAAGAGAGGAAAGCTGGGTCTTTCTCTCAGCCCTTGGCAAGCTCCAGTGAACTTTAATTGAAATCTGCAAGGAGGAACAAAATCCAGAAACAAGAAGGGTCTGACTAAATGGCTTTAGTTTGAAGATGTACCCCCCCAAAAAAGTTTACAGAGACAGGGAGAGGGGAAGGGAGAAGATGGGGAAAAGGAGAGGAAAGGAAAGGGGCAAGAAGCCAGATATATCACATTGGAAATTTCTGAAAACCACCTGGGAACTAGCTAATAACAGAGGAAGTGAACATTTAGGAAGTTTCCATCAGAAAGCATCATTTGATTCATTCACATAATAACAAATATTTTCTGAATCCCTACTATGTGTATAACACTCTACTAAGCCTATATGGGGGCTTCCCAGGGGGCTCTAGTGGTAAAGAACCTGCCCACCAATTCAAGAGACATAGCAGACACGGGTTCAACCCTTGGGTCAGGAAGAACCCCTGGAGAGGGCATGGCAACCCACTCCAGTATTCTTGCCTGGAGAGTTCCACGGGAATTTCCCATCACTTCATGGGAAACAGAAGGGGAAAAGTAGAAGCAATGACAGATTTTATTTTCTTGGGCTCCAAAATTACTGCTGACAGTGACTGCAGCACAAAATCAAAAGACGCTTCCTCCTTGGAAGAACAGCTATGACAAACCTAGACAGCATATTAAAAAGCAGAAATGTTACTTTTCCTGACAAAGGTCTGTATAGTCAAAGCTATGGTTTTTCCAATAGTCATGTATGGATGTGAGAGCTGGACCATAAAGAAGGCTGAGCAGAGAAGAATTGATGCTTTTGAAATGTGGCACTAGAGAAGACTCTTGAGAGTCAATTGGACAGCAAGGAGATCAGACCAGTCAGTCCCGAAGGAAATCAACCTTGAATGTTCATAGGAAGGACGGATGCTGATGCTGAAGTTCCAATACTTTGGCCACCTGATGTGAAGAGTCAACTCACTGAAAAATACACTGATGCTGGGAAAGATTGAAGACAAAAGGAGAAGGGGGAGGAGGCAGATGGTAAGATAGTTAGATAGCACCACCAATTCAATGGATATGAATTTGAGCAAACTCCAAGAGATAGTGGAAGAGAGAGGAGCCTGGAGTGCTGCAGTTCATGGGGTCACAAAGAGTGAGACACAACTTAGCAACTGAACAACCTTACTGGCTAAAGCAAGAGGTCAGAAGTTCTACGCTTTTCCCAGATATGATCCTCTTCACCTGTAAAGTCTGATAGTAGCTGCCATCCCCCACCATTACCACCACACACATACACCACCTATCTGAGAGCCATTACTGAATGTGAAGGGCCACAAATATAAAATAGAACTATAAAATAAAATAATATAAAATAAAACTACTCTAGGAAATAAATAACAACCAAAAAAAAAAAGCAAACTATGTGAACTATCTCAAAAAAGCATGATTATATAGCAAATGCTGAGCTGGATTGAGAAATATTGGGATTGGCCAGAGCAGTTAGGAAAGGCTTTATTGAGAGCATGGGGCTTGAACTGTGTCTTGAAAGATCAATAACGCACATTGAAAGAAAACTTAAAACACTTCACCTTTGTCATACAAAAATAGGAATTTGAAAACTTGAGCAAGCCATGACTTTAAATGCATTTTATAAAAAATTCTGAGGAGACTGTGTACTCAGTCCTAAAATATGTTTTGGGGAAGTGGATAGGAACATTTTGCTCTTCCTATAGAAACAGGGATGAGGGTGGGAGGAGTCAATTAAGGGTAATACTCAAGAGAAAAACAAATTTTTTTACAGCTTTCAATTTTAAAAGAAAACACAGATACTGGAAAAATAGTTTTTAATCTTTAAACAATATAAAACCATATATAAACACAGAAAAATAACTGAAAAACTGATCAAGAAAACAGAAATTTAGATTTCAATTAATAATACAACTTAAACCTCAGCCCCAGATTATAGCCAATTACAGGAAACAGAAAGGAGAGGGAAATATGATCAGAGAGTGGTAAAAATGTCTTTCTGAGTCCAAACCCTGGCTATCCCTGTGATTTTCCAAGTCCACCAGCCAAAACACTTGCCAATATGACTGGACAAATACTTGTCCAGGTCCACTGCTGATTGGCAAGGCTAATGCAGTAAACTCCAAATGAAGTTATAGCTTTTTCCTTAGTCTTCACCTCCTGGCTAAATTTTTTAGAGCAAAACTACCCTTAAGGATATATCCTAGGGATATTTCTAACAGAGAAAGCAACAATACTGTCTGATCAGTAGAATACGATTTTTAAATTATATCAAGTTAGAGTATACTTCAACTAACAATTTTCCATACTCAAAATAGGGTAGTGGTAAAGAATACAGATATGGGCGTTACATCTGCAGGGTTTGCATCCCCACTCTGATGATCTTGGGAAAGTTACCTAGATTGTCAGTTATACATGTGTAAAACAATGGTAATAATATTACTTCATAAATTGTTGTAGTCCTGCAGAATTAACTAATCTTTCACAGCCTCAAAGACTTGTGAAAACACTTTTCACTTTCTCAGACTCCTGAAAAGCTGCACTCCTCTCTGACAGGTAAGGGAACTTAACAAACCTTTCCTTTCCTTATTCCAGTGTCCTAGAAAAGTGAACTACTCCACTGGAAAGTAAAGTTTCTTTAAAACAATGCTACCCTAGGCTTGTGCAATTGGAACCCAAAGGTGAATCCAGTTGGCGGATCCAGTTTGAAAAGGACTGTTTCCAAGAATCTAGCATCTAAATTTACATGAAATAATAAAAATTTTAGGAAAGGTGCGTTAACATGAAGGGCAAATAGGAAGTATGATATGGGCACATTCAGACCTCAGAACACCAGAAAGCACAGTACACAGTTTCCAAATGCTCAGGACTGACTATCTGGAAAGTATGAGGAACTGGCCAGATGCAGTCCACTAGCTAAGAGAGTCCAAAAATTTTTCAAAAAATCTACCCTCAACAATGCCCAACTAATTCCTGATTAACATTTAAATAATCATCTTAGAAAACAGTGCCTTCAGAAAGTGTACTCCCAAAACTAGTTTCTTTAACCTTGACTTTCATAGCACTTATTTCCTTAAACATGCCAAATACTTACCAGAATTATCTATTTAATCAATTTCTAGTTTAGTGGTTTTCAAAACACTGCTCCACAACCTTCCAAAAGATTTTTTTTTAATATGGACATGAACACTTATGTTTCCATGTAGGATGAAGTAGTCTAAAGCAGATAAACATTACCTTTGAAAAACAACTAAAATTTGGATAAATTACAAAAATCACATATTTAAAACCATCATAGAGCTACAAACGTGGAACTTCCCTGGCAGTCCAGTGGTAGGTGCTGGACCTTCCACTGCAGGGGGCACAGTGCCATGATTCAATCCCTGGTCAGGAAATAAGATCTCTCATGCCAAGCAGTGAGGGAAAAAAAGAAAAAGAAAAAAAAAAGAGCAGCAAAGGCAATAAGAAATATCAAAGGCAAAATTCCAGAGAGCAGAGAACCATTCAGAAGTAATCTTAGAATGCACAGTGTTTGGGAGACATTTGTCATTTTGGGACACAAGCCAGTGGCTGAGATTTGAAGTCAGGGCAAGCACAGGAATGCTACTATAGGGCAGAGAAATGAGCCAAATCTTTGATAACTGCTTGGGATGGAGTGACAAAACTGAAGATTTGAAAAGCCTCAAACACAAGATCAGTTTCTTCCTCAAAGTATTTGCTAAATTCTGAAGGTAAGCCAAAACTTCCAGAAAGTAGAGTAGAATTTTCTAGAGTCTATGGATATTTAGGAGATAAAGGGTCTTGAATATAACCAGTGGGAGGTGAAAGCATTGGAAGGAATGACAGATTAATGCTACCATCTATTATCACTTTTTTCCTCATTGCATTTTCCAGTTTGGACACAGCCAAAGACTAAGAATTTAGGCTTCAGAAAGCTGCTCTTAGAAAACAGAGAAACCAGTAGTCTTGGCAGTTGTGACTGCAAGCTTACAGCCAGTCTTTTCCCCAAAAGATGTGAGATATTTTGAAATTTCAAAAAGTGAAAGGATAATTCAAATATCTCTGGAAAGTAGAGTGAAAACTTAATCTTGGTTCTAAACATAGGATTTCCTCCTTCTCCTCATGCTGTCAGTGAAAAACCATAAAGGACCATGTCCTCAGAATAAGTAAAACAAAGATGGACTAGATCTGACCAAAACTGAAAACCAGTCTTGACCTAAATAAGTTTGCAACAGGATTAAGGTGGCTGCTATTCAACCTTCTTAGAATCTTACTTCTCTGGTAAAAAAAAAAAAAAAAATTCCATTATCTGAACCTTCTAAAGTTGTTATTGGGGTGTGAGTATGTGTGTTTAATAGAAAGCACCTGACATTCAAACAAAAATTACTAGATATACCAAAACATAACCACTTGACTGGTAACCAATAAAAGCAGAGCAACAGGTGATCTAGACATTGGAATCAGCAGACAAGGACTTTAAATGATTCATATATTAAACAAAAGAAAGGAAAAGATAGAGATAAAAAGATAGAAAATTTCAACAGGCAAGTGAAATTTATGTAAAGAATCAAATGGACATTCTAAAACTGAAAATAAAATATAAGAACCCAATGGATATATCTAAAAATAAACTGACCTAACCAAAGACAGGAAGTAAGCTCAAAGAGATATCAATAGAAAATATCCAAACTGAAGCACAAAAAGAAAAAGGACTGCTAGAGGTAGTGGAGAAGAGAAAGAAAATAAACAGAACATGGAAACATGTGGGACACAGTCAAAAGATCTAACATACATGTAGTTACAGCTCCAGAAGAACAAGAGAGAGAGAACAGGGCAGAAGCAGCATCTGAAGAGATAATGATGGAGGATTTCCTACAACTGATCAAAGATCCACTGGAATAAAAAGTTTGCGGCAGCTTTCAAGCCTTACCACTCCTGTTTACCTTTGTGCCCCACAAATGGGCAAGCCAGCAAGAGAGCCTGCCTGCTATCCACTTTGGCACTGGTTTCAAAATACAGTAGCCTTGGCCCATGGGTAACTACTATCACCCCATCTACACCCTATTTCCACAATGAAACCCAAAGCTAGTCTCTCCTCCTCACTCTCTCAAGCTGTTCTTGGACCTGCTTGGGAGCCTGCCCTGCTCACCTCCAGAAAGCCTCATTCCATGAATAATAAAGCCTTTTTTATCCTCTTGATTCATCTGCGGTAAAATCAATCTCAACATCCTAATGAAATTTTTGGTGAAAGAGGTTGACTCTGCCCCTCACTGGGCACCATAATACAACTGGTGCTGTGAGTAGAATGTTCAGATGATGACCAAGCCACTGAGGGTCTTTCCTTCCTTCTGTTAGCTTGCTAACTAGTTCTGCTGACTGCTGGCATGCGTGCACTTTACTTGCACGTTGCTGTCTGCTAGCCGCTGCTTTGTGTTGCATTTGCTGATTCCTACTAAGCTTTTGTTGGGCTTCCCTGGTGGCTCAGCGATAAAGAATCTGCCTGCAGTGCAGGAGCTGCAAGTGAAGAGGGTTCAATCCAAGATCCCCTGAAGGAGGAAATGGCAACCCACTCCAGTATTTTTGCCTGGAGAATCCCATAGACAGAGGATCCTTGTGGGCTTTAGTCCACTGGGGTCGCAGAGAGCTGGACACAACTGAAGAGACTTAGCACACACACACTAAGATTTTGTTAGAGATTTAACTTACCTAAATTAGTAATTTCAATAATTGACATTTAGTGACAGGACTATAGGAATAGATCCCTTCTTAAAGTGGTCCTGGATAATGTATCTTGACCAGGACCTGTGTGTCTCCTACTGAATTGTATCTCAACTCCAGAATAAGCCGTGACTAACACTAGACTCAGGGAAATTATTCTTACCCTATAACTAATGGTTATGTGTGATCCCTGTTCTATATAATACTCAGGGAAAAGACCAACACATTGCAATACACAACCCAAGTCACCATTTGTGTGAAGGAAGACTAATCACCAGTTAGCATACTAAGGTCCACCCTCTTAAAAGTATATGGCTCACTAGCATCCTATGCCTTAAAATCTCCACTGCTGTTGCTGCCATCCAGGCCTTAGTTTCCAAAACAACACTAATTCTTGGGTTTATAGAGAAAAACGCCTATGGTGTCCCTGTGGCACAGCCAAGGAGTTAATTCAAACTTGAGTTAAGCCCAAGATCCTTAAATCTAATGAAACTACCATTGTCATGGTACTTCCCTGGTGGTTCAGATGGTAAAGAATCTGCCTGCAGTGCAGGAGACCCAGGTTCAATCCCTGAGTTGGGAAGATCCCTTGGAGAAGGAAATGGCAACCCACTCCAGTTTCTTGCCTGGAGAATTCCATGAGCAGTCTATAGTGCTGGTGGGCTATAGTCCATGTAGTCACAAAGACTCGGACACAACTAAGCAACTAATATACACACTTCATTGTCATGGAATAGGCCCTGATCCTTGATGATACAGATTTGAGAATCTCTGGAAGAAGGAAGTTATAAATATGAGCAGAACAGACAGCCACACTCCCCCTGAAATATATCTAGTAAACACACTCATACACTGTAACAGTGGGAAGAAACAAAAATCTGGGACAGAGGTTCACAATTTAAGCCAATTGCAAAATCCAAAATTTATTAAAATAATTTATACAACAAAAAAATTAAAAGAATGCCAATTGGCTTTTGTGCCTCTACAACAAAGATTTCAAATTAACATCAACACCTACTGAAATAGACTAACAAATCTCCATGGCCTTAATTGATACTGGGGATCAAATTTTAGTTATACCTGGAAATCCCACAAAATTTAAAAAAGATACCCCCTAAATCATAGAAAAATCAATGAATGTGTTAGTCACTCAGTCATGTCCGACTCTTTGTAACTACATGGACTATAGCCCACCAGGCTCCTCTGTCCCCAGAATTCTCCAGGCAAGCATATTGGAGTGGGTTGCCATTTCCTATTCCAGGGGATCTTCCTGATCCAGGGATTAAACCTGGGTCTCCCACATTATGGGCAGATTCTTTACCATCTAAGCCACCAGGGAAGCCCCATAATCATTGGGGAGTTACCCAAAAATAAAATAGAGGACAAAGAGCAAACAGGTATGTTTCCATCCCTGACACTGTGAAGAAATAGCTAATGATCCTCTGAGCACTCATAATGTTAAACAAGCCCAACATCTTTTAGGTCTTTTTTCTCACCAGCAAATTTTACTCACGTTCATTTATGATCACAAGTTGGCTCACTTTGAGCTCCCTATAATTAAAGTTCTAAAATCTATTCAAAATTCAATATAATTGAAGCTACTTCACTGTGAAGGTTTATTAGTTTTCTATTATATTGCTCTCATAACAAATTGGGCTTCCCAGGTGCCACTAGTGGTAAAGAACACTCCCGCCAATGCAAGAGACTCAGATTTAATCCCTGGATTGGGAAGACCCCCTGGAAGAGGAAATGGCAACCCACTCCAGTATTCTTCCCTGGGAAATCCATGGACAGAGGAGCCTGGCAGGCTACAGTTCATAGGGTTCCAAAGAGCTGGACATGACTGAAGCGACTTAGCACATATGCATAACAAATAATCACATACTTGGTGGGCTAAAACAACACAAATTTATTATCTTACAGTTCTGCAAATTAGAAGCCCAACACAGCTCTTACTAGGCTAAAATCAAGCTGTCAGTAGGGCTCTTGAGAAGTATCCATTTGTTTGTCTTTGCAGTTTCTGGAAGCTGCCCAGATTCCTTAGCTCAAGGGTCCTTCCTCTATCTTCAAAGCGAGCAACACTGCACCTCTTTGACAGTTCTTCTATAATTAAATCTCCCTCCAATTACAGCCAGGAAAGCGCTCCTACTTTTAAAAATTCCTGTTACTATACTGGACCAGTCAGATAATCCAGAATAATCTCTCCATATCAATTAAGTCTTTAATTACATCTGTAAAGCCCCTTTGCCATATAAGGTAACACATTCAAGGTACGAAGGATTAGGACATGGACATCTTTGAGGCCATTATTCTGCCTACTACAGATACATGGATGAACTTTGAAAATACTATGCTAAGTGAAAGAAGCCAGACAAAAAAGATCACATATTCTATGATTCCACTTATATGAAATGTCCAGGATAAGGAAATTCATAGAGACAGAAAGTAGATTAGTGGTTTCCAGGAGCTAGGAGTAGAAGGAATGGAAAGTAGTTGTTAATGGTTGTGGGATTTTCTTCTGGGGGGCTTAAATATGCTGTGAAATTAGGTAATGTCGATGGTAACACAATTCTGTGAATATATTTATAACCACTGTATTGTATACTTTTTTAAAGGATGAATCTGATAGTATGTGGATTATATCTCACAGTATATCTCACATTTTAAAAATTAGCAAAACACTCGAACAGGCCCTTCACAAAAGTGTATATGTAAGTGTTCAACACCTGAAAACATGCTCAACTTCATTAGTCATCAGGGATGTGTGATTTTTTTTAATAAAACCATGGTGAGATGCCACTACACACTACCAGAATGGCCAAAATGAATAGGACAGAAAATACCAAGTGTTAGTGAAGACAAAGAGTGAGGGTCAACAAAATAAGACTCATCACTGCCTTACTCATAAATAAAGTTTTGTAGGAATGCAACCATACTCATTCATTTATATACTGTCCATGGCTTCTTTGGTGGCACAGAGGGGCTTCCCTGGTGGCTCAGATGGTAAAGCGTCTGCCTGCAACGCAGGAGACCCAGGCTCATTCCCTGGGTCGGGAAGATCCCCTGGAGAAGGAAACGGCAACCCACTCCAGTATTCTTGCCTGGAAAATTCCATGGACAGAGGAGCCTGGTAGGCTACAGTCCATGGCGTTGCAAAGAGTCAGACACGACTGAGCAACTTCCCTTTCTTTATTTCTTTCTATGGCTTCTTTCATGCTATAATAGCAAACCTGAGTGTCTGCCATAGGATCACATGGCCTATAAAGCCTAAAATATTTACTATCCAGTTCTTCAATATATAACCCCAACCCTTGACACCGAGCAACCAGAACTCTCATACATTGCTTCTGGGAGTGTAAATTGGTACAACCACTCTGGAAGACTATTTGGTTTATCTACAAAAACTGAACAAATATACACACTACAAACCCCTACAGTCCTTGGGGTCGCAGTATCAAACAACAACTTAGCAACTAAACAACAACAATGAACAATTTCCTGTGGCTGCTGTAACAAATGATCATAACTTTGTTGGCTTAAAACAAAATAAACTTATCCTCTCATAGCTCTGACGGCTCAGAGCATTAAAACTTTCTTCTGAATTACACTGTCATTACAATTAGTATCAGCATCCAATTGAACAAAACAGTATAAACATAATAAAATTTATGTAAATACAAAACATAAGAAAAATTGTTATTTGCATCATATTTCTTAGTGAGATGAATTTAGCTTTTATTTTATGAATTCATGCTTTTACCCACAGTAACAGTTGCTTTGGGCTTCCCTAGTAGCAAAGTTGGTAATCGTTGCTCTACAAAATCAATCCCTTTCCTATATTTATTTATTTTAAAATATAAATTCTGAAAAAGCTTGTTTACATAAGTAATTAGGAATAATCAGTTTGCTATGTGAACAGCATGTAATCCTTTGATCTCCAGACTTATTTGCCAAAAATCCTATAGTGACCCATTACTAAAAATCACTTCTAATTATCTATCAATTAACAGCTACATTAGGTCCTCCTTCAACTTTGTTGAAAGAAAGAACTGCAAACCAACTAAATTAGGAAAAGATTTGTGGTCCAGTGATTTGGGTCATTCACTTTTTCAAGATCATCAATTTACCTTCTAAGCATCATAGCAAGATCAGGAATGGATTAACAGTATGCAAAGGCAATGAATTATATTGTACTACAGTCCATAGGGTCGCAAAGAGTCAGATACGACAGAAGCGACTGAGCATGCACACACAGTTGTCAAAATATTTTGTAAATTAATGAGAAAACATTAAATATGTTTCAGTGTCAATGTATTCAATAAAAGATAAGATGGCAAGTCAAATAACTCAATTTTATAGTAGTAAGCAAAAATATTTCTACATACCACAAAATGAATGACATCTGTGATTTGTGATAAAGGTACAGACACTGTTAATATCACTTGATTTCTATTGATGACAGCCTGGGTACTGCTAATATTCCTGTGGTTATGATCACTTTCATAATTGATAAAGATTAAATATTCTATTTACGTGTTAAACAAATGTGATTTTCTTTCCACAATAGTTCACGGGACCACCAGAATTCTAAGGTTAAGAACTCCTGGTTTGATGGAAGGAAGGAGGTAGTGAGGAGGAGGAGATGAAGCAAGGAGAGGGATGAAAATCGAGGACAGGAAGACAGGATGGAGGACAAAACAGAATGAAGAGGAGCAAAAAATAAATACAGCTACATCTCTGGACTCGGGCTAAGCAAATACGCTTGGAGATTCGCAGACAGTACTGGAGTTACTTCTACGGTGATTTTATACTAACGTTTTACAACAAGCAGTTTCTTCAGCTGAGTTCTCTCGACTTAGTCCCATAAAGGGTCACCCGATTGCATCAGATCTAAGTCTAAATACAACCAGTATTTCCCACGATCTTCCAGAATGGTGAGTATAAATCTGATCCCCTCAGGGCCACACCCCAAACCTTGTGCCCCTGGTGCCCATCCCCTTCAGTAACAGGGAGTCCATATTTTCACCCCCTCTTCCGTTAGTCCCTCCCGGAGTCCTCAGAAGAGGGTGCTGCTCACCTGTCTTCTGAGTCGCCACTTGCTGGTCTCCGACCTCAGCCCAGGGTCCCTCAGCCCACGGTCGGGGGTCGGCTCAGTGCCTCCTCTGTCCACCGACCCTGGGACTCCTCACCACTGCTGACAGGGAAAAATACCCGCCTCGCAGGTTCCTCTTTTTCGCTCCCCTACGCCGGCTTTCCCTTTTGTCCTCAGCCCATCGGAGGGCACAGGGTGGGGTCCGAGTCAGGCGTGGGGAGGCCGCTTGCGGCAACGCCTGCAAGGCTCGGGGGGCTCTTCCTCACTCGCCGGGTTTCTTCCCCTCAGGGGGCGCCAATTAGAGGACCATCTTTCTTCCGCAGGCTTCCTCGGTTTCAGTTCCATGTTCTGGGCGCTCCAGAAAGTCAAGCAGAGGCGGAACACGTGCTGGAAAGTCACCGCACGTACGACGACCTGTGGAAAGTTCCTGTACTTTGAGTGACACACGCAGGACCGTCGTTGGCTGTGAGGAGGCTCTGCGCTGCTCTCGCTGATGATGAGGCACCGCGAGATATTCTGGGCTGTGAGGGGGCTTCCGGCTCCGCCCAGCCAAAAAAACTGGTCCACCCGCAAAGAAAGGCCACGGAGAGAAAACCCTAGGAGCAAAGCAGCGCCATATTCCACTCATCCCAGATCTCTCTTCTGAGCATCACGACTGCCTTATAAGCTCCCCAGCAAGAGATCCAAACAGGAAAATAACAGCACTACTCCTTTCTCAACCCCCGGTATTAAGTTTCTAAAACTTGCAGAATAGGATCTTTTTGTTCGTTTATACAACAAGATATCTTACCAGTGCCTCCTATATGCACTGGGGATGTAATGATGTATAAAATAGCCCAGCCCCTGAAAATCACAGAATTAGAAATCTCACTAAAGAGGTAAATAAACTGGAACTTATAATACAACAAATAAGTTACATGTCAGAGGAAGAGAAAGGATTTATAGGAGTATAAGACAAGGGCTTCTAACCCAGACTTGGGGGATCTCGTAAAGCTCAGAGAAACTTCAAAGATAAAATATGAAAGATAATATAGAGGGGTTTTCCAAGCCAAGAGAGTGGACAGAGAAAGTTTCAGGCATAAGCAACTGCATGTCATAAAGCCTAGAGACAAGAAAAAGCATAGCTCCCTGGAGACATTAAAGGACATTCAGTATGCCTGACTGCTGGGGCAATGCAAGCAAGCCATTAAGAATATTGGCTCTAGAAGTCAATTATCTGAGTTCAAACCCCAGCTCTGCCACTTATCATCATGGAGAAGCAGGGTGACAAAGCAGAGAGAAGGCAGTTCACAAAGGACTTTGATAAGCCACATATGAAAAATAGAGAGCCTCTGGAATCAGAGGGTTGATGTAATCAGATTTGTTTTATGAATACCTATCTCTTGCCAAACAAAAGCTAAGGCAATTCATCACCACTACACCTACCTTACAAGAGTTGTTAAAGGAATTTCTTTAAGCTGAAATGAAAGGACACTAATAAGTAATCAGAAAACATGACAGCTTAAAATTAATAGGTAAAAGAAAGCATATAGTGAGATTTATTATACTCTAATACTGTAATGATGGTATAAATCACTTTGAACTGTAAAATGACTGTAGGGAATGATATTTGATATCCTATGATAAACAATAATGAGAAAAATATGAAAAAGAAAGTATGCATATATAACTGAATCACTTTGCTGTACCCTAGAAATTAATACAACATTGTAAATCAACAATAATTCAATATAATAATTTTTTAAAGAGAAATTTTTAAAAATATCAATCTCTGCTTTGTGAAGACTGGAGTCAGGGAAAAGGGAGTTGAAAAATCCAAGGTTATCAAGAATGAACCAATGAAAGCTCTTGTAGGTATGTTTTTATTCCTGCTAAATAAGGCTGTTAAGGCTGTTAACATTAACATTCACCTCAGTTCAGTTCAGTTCAGTTGCCCAGTCATGTTCAACTCTTTGTAACCCCATGAGCTGCAGCACGCCAGGCCTCCCTGTCCAACACCAACTCCCAGAGCCTACCTAAACTCATGTCCATTGAGTCGGTGATGCCATCCAACCATCTCATCCTCTGTCGTCCCCTTCTCCTCCTCCCCTCAATCTTTCCCAGCATCAGAGTCTTTTCCAATGAGTCAGCTCTTCTCATCAAGTGGCCAAAATATTGGAGTTTCAGCTTCAACATCAGTCCTTCCAATGAACACCCAAGATTGATCTCCTTTAGGATGGACTGGTTGGATCCCCTTGCAGTCCAAGGGACTCTCAAGAGTCTTCTCCAACACCACAGTTCAAAAGCATCAATTCTTCGCCACTCAGCTTTCTTTATAGTCCAACTCTCACATCCATACATGACCACTGGAAAAACCATAGCCTTGACTAGATGGACCTTTGTTGGCAAAGTAATGTCTCTGCTTTTGAATATTCTGTCTAGGTTGGTCATAACTTTCCTTCCAAGGAGTAAGCATCTTTTAATTTCATGGCTGCAATCACCATCTGCAGATTTTGGAGACCCAAAAAATAAAGTCTGTTTCCACTGTTTCCCCGTCTATTTGCCATGAAGTGATAGGACCAGATGCCAGGATCTTAGTTTTCTGAATGTTGAGTTTTAAGCCAACTTTTTCACTCTCCTCTTTCATTTTCCTCAAGAGGCTCTTTAGTTCTTCTTCGCTTTCTGCCATAAGGATGGTGTCATCTGCATATCTCAGGTTATTGATATTTCTCCTGGCAATCTTGATTCCAGCTTGTGCTTCATTCAGCCCAGTGTTTCTCATGATGTACTCTGCATATAAGTTAAGTAAGCAGGGTGACAATATACAGCCTTGATGTACTCCTTTTCCTATCTGGAACCAGTCCATTGTTCTATATCCAGTTCTAACTGTTGCTTCCTGACCTGCATAGAGGTTTCTCAAGAGGCAGGTCAGATGGTCTGGTATTCCCATCTCTTTCAGAATTTTCCAGTTTATTGTGATCCACACAGTCAAAGGCTTTGGCATAGTCTATAAAGCAGAAGTAGATGTCTTTCTGGAACTCTCTTGACATTCACCTCACATCTGTGTATAATGGTGATATTGTTGTTCATTGTTGTTCAGTCACCCAGTTGTTTCTGACTCTTTGTGACCCCATGGACTGCAGGATGCCGGGCCTCCCTGTTCCTCACCATCTCCCGAAGTTTGCCCAAGTTCATGTCCGTTGCATCGGTGATGCCATCCAGCCATCTCATTCTCTGATGCCCCTCTCTCCTTCTGTCCTCAAACTTTCCCAACATCAGGGACTTTTCCAGTGGGTCAACCGTTTGCATCAGATAACCAAAATACTGGGCAGTTATCCCCTTCACAGATCGCTGCCTTTTTGTGGTGAAGAAGCTTATGTCACGCAAGCTATGAGCCATGCCATGTAAGGCCACCCAAGATGGACAGGTCATAGTGGAGAGTTCTGACAAAACGTGATCCCTTGTAGGAGGGAATGGCAAACCACCCCAGTATATTTGCCGTGAGAACCTCATGAACTGTATAAATAATAGTGATATGTCCAAATAATTTCAGTGTAATTGAAATTACACTGTGTGCTAAAATTACCATGCATGCTAAACACTTGCCAGTTTGTTTTTGGTTGGCTTGGAATTTGGTTTGTTTGATAACAGATAATCTGAAAATTAAGAAAATGTTGTCACTGTTGGCTCTATCCATATTTTGTAACACCAGGTTGTCACTGACTCCCACATTCTTGATCTCACAGTTTCACAAAGACTGCGGCACTTGGATGCTCAATGCAAAAAGTCCTTTGACATATTTTGTTTAGTCTGTTTGGGCTAGCTAAACAGGTATTTCTCAATTGTCTCTCTAAAATATGGGGTTATATAGGTCTTGTTTTGGCCCATAATAAGTTCATGCCAAAGCATATGCCCTTAATTATTCTTATACCAGCCCACTTCCCTGCTTCCTAATGGTCCAGAAAAATATGTCCTTGCTTTACTTCCTCTTAGCTTCCTTTGCCTCTCACAAGACTGTATCACAGAAAGTTCAAATCTCATTTCACCATATATTTAACCTTCTGTTTTTGTTCCTGTCCTCTTCCTATATTGCCTGTTTTCCTCATTATCCCCAAAAGGAATGACTCAAGATCACACTTTCTCAAGTATGGAAACAAATTCTCATTTACTAGAATTTCTCATAGGGGAAAAGGTTATAGTGTGTAACTATCCAAATAATTAATCCATTGCCAATTGTCCAGGCAGATGAGCACAAGGCAGTCAAAAGTATTAGATGCTATCTTTGACTATTCCATTAACTTCTCAGACCCTGGGCAAGTCACACTGCCAAGATTCAAATCCTGTCCCTAGCACTTACTGTTTAACCTTGGGCAATTTAACTTAACTTCTGTGCACTTCATTTTCCCCATTTGGAAGGTGGAGATAATCATAGTTTAATTTCATAGGATTGTTGTGAGCATTAAATGAGCTGATACATGTCAGACACTGAACAGTTTCAGAAATAAAATAAGAACTCAATATACGTTAGCTACTACTTTATTCAAGGCAGTGGAAATATAAGAATGGGTGAGATAGAAAAGGTCCTTGCTCTCCTGAATTCTACATCCTTATAGAAGAAAAAGATAATAAACAAGTAACTAAATGCAAATAATTACAAATTGTGTTAACACTATAAGCAGGATGATGGAGTAGGGATGGAGACTTTAGATAACATGGTTATGGAAGGAAGAAAGATCAAAAGGAAACAATAATGTAAGGAACTGGAGAAATAAACAAGAAATGCAAAGGCCTTGAGGTTGAAAAAATCCTGGAGAGTTCTAGAAACAGCAGGATGTGGAGGGGGAAGGCACATTGTGGCTGAACATTGGTGAGCTCAGTGGAGAGTGGTACAAGTCAAGATTTAGGTAAAGGCCAGATTCAGTAGAACAGTGTGGGCCCTGATAAAAAGCTGAATTTATGCTAAATGCTGTGGAATCCATTGGAGGGTTTCAATTAGGAGAATAATATCAGATCTATATTTTAAGAGGAACCTTTCTAGATCTCTGTGGGATCCATAGCTCAAGAGCAACCTACCTAGCTAAAAATCTTGGCACTGCCCAGGACTTAATTAAAGGTAAGAAAAAGTCATCTCCAAAGTCCCTCCCAACTCCAATAATCAGCGGTTCTATACTGAACTTGAAGAGACTTTTGGTTTCTCAGCAGCATAATCTAAGTGCAGCTTCCTTATTCCTTTTTCTCTCTTTGCTGTTGGCTTTGAATGGTTGAATCATTTCACATGTATGCTTTTAATTGTTTCTTGTTTCTTGCCTCCAAATTCCCAAATGCTAATCAACAATTTTCCACTAATGAAGTGTCCAAAACTAAACACAGAAGCCCAGGTGCTATCTCACTAGGGCCAAACAGAAAGAGCCATTATCTCCCTGCTTTGTGACAAGAGGTCAGTGTCTTATTTTTCTCACAATATTATAAAACAGACATATATCTAATTTGCCATTTAGCATAACCCTTGGGCCTTCTATAGACATTACCATTTTCCAGGTGTTGCCCTCCCCATGAAAAATTTTCTTTCTGATTACTTTTCCCTAGATACTTCAACTTGAAATTTTTCCAAGCTGAGAGTCATTCTATTTGCCACACTGCTAATGTTTTCTGTAATTTCTTTGGCTTTCTTGGTGTTTGGAGCATATCCTCTTTTGGGGTCATCTGCAGATTTCATTAGCATGTTTGTGGACAGGATGTAGCTGGAAGAGAATTGTTGAGGGATCCATCTTCTGTCCCTTATTAATTAGGAATTGATTCTAGAAATAGAGAAGGAGCCCCATCATCAAAAGTAGAAATTGCCTCTGCTCTTTTCTTACACACACGCCCATGCACACATGAATGCCCCCACTTGAAATTCTTCTCAATTCTATGAATTTCCCTCTCTTAAAATAAAGACTCCTTGCCATGATATAGAACAAAACCTCTACATCAGGGTCCCTGACATAAGAAAAATGGATGGCATAATGCCACTGGAATGGCACAAATGCCTGCAGTTGTATTCACAACATATTCACATGATTATGTCCTTGAGTACAGGTGCAGTTCTCTAGGGGAAAGGCCCATAGCTTTCATTAGAAATTCACAGGAGTGTGTAAATCCAAACAAGAATAAAAGCCACTCTTTTATATCATCTTTTGTCAAAAAGTGAACCAACAGTCAGCTATATTGGGACAACAGGAGATGCTTGTTAAAAGGCAGATTCTTAGGTCCAATTCCAGACTCACTGAATCAAAATAGGAATATGCATTTTTTAAGAAAATGCAAATTATTTTTGAATAGAAAATGTATATTAATTGTACGAAATTTTAAAGATCAAAAGGGAAAGGTCTCTCCTATCCCTGTTTCCCAGCGACAAGTTTCTCTTCAGAGAGGCAACCACTGTTAATAGTTTCCTATCCTTCTGCTGCTGCTAAGTCGCTTCAGTCATGTCCAACTCTGTGCGACACCATAGACGGCAGCCCACCAGGATCCCCCATCCCTGGGATTCTCCAGGCAAGAACACTGGAGTGGGTTGCCATTTCCTTCTCCAAATCATGAAAGTGAAAAGTGAAAGTGAAGAACCTCAGTCATGTTCGACACTTGCGACCCCATGGACTGCAGCCTACCAGGCTCTTCCATCCATGGGATTTTCCATGCAAGAGTACTGGAGTGGTGTGCCATTGCCTTCTCTGATCTATTCTTCTAGAACCTGTCAAAAAAAAAAAAAAAAACCTCCCGAGATTTTTATGCATAAAAAATCTGAGAATCATTGAGCTATGAAAAAATTGTTTGAGTGCATTAAAGACTATCTTAATAAGATTTACTTTCTCTCCTGCCCATCTGAGAACCAGGTTATCCTGGAAAGCAACATCAAGCCAATCACATATAAGTAACTCTCAACCCCCATCCGCACTCAGTAAAGAAAATGTTATTAATATTTTTTTCTGTTTGACTGGAGGTTATTGCCCCTGGCTCCAACTCTTTGTGACCCAGGCTGGTACCCCACCACTGTATTACTTGATTCAGGTGTTGAATGAACTGATTAGCTGACTAATCAGTTAAGCTTCTGACTGCCCAGATGCTGAAAAGTAATCATTCCCCTCAAAAGCTCTTGACCTTTTTAGGGGGATAAAACTCTCTTTGCCCTGGGAAGGGGCTTCTCTTATTAACTCTTAGAAATGCCTCTATCTGAGAAATGCTGTGCACACAATTAACTGTTTATTGTAAATATTAACAAATCCAGGCTGTTTTACCCCTGCTCTATCAGGAAGCTTCCTCTCCATGCTTCTGTCTGGGTTGGTGCAGGGCTTCAAGCCAAGTAAAGCGTGAGTTAGTGTTTTCAGATATGAAGCACTGTTGAAAATATGTCCTAGAAAAGAGTAGATGTACTTTAAATGCCAGCCTCAAGCTTCAGCCCCAGTCCACTCAATTTCACACTGAAAGGCTAACAAATATATAAAGAGATGCTTAAAGTTGTTAGAAATAAGAGACAGGCAAGTTTTTGTTGTTGTTGTTTTATGAAAAAGCACTTTATGCCCATTAGCTTGGCCGGATTTGAAAAGTGAATGATACTAAGGGTAGGCTAAGATGTAGGAAAACAGAAAACTTCA
Organism: Oryx dammah; assembly: GCF_014754425.2. Lineage (NCBI taxonomy): Eukaryota > Metazoa > Chordata > Mammalia > Artiodactyla > Bovidae > Oryx > Oryx dammah. Next base: position 19,565,425 of record NW_024070198.1, read on the forward strand.
GACATTACTGGTTAAGGGCAATCTGGCTTTACTGAGTAAAACCAAGTATATGTACACACTGTGACCCAACAGTCCCACAGTGGGTACATGTCACAGGAAATCCCCAGTGATCCAGAAGGCAGTGGTAAGGATGTCACTGTGGCATTGTTGGTGGTAGATAAAAATTGATGGCAATCTAAGTGTCCCTCTCTAAGGGACATTAGAATGAAATTAATGTTGTGGCAATGCAGTGTGGAAGAACATTGAGAACCATCATATCAGTCATAATTCAGCAACACAGACAGACTTTACAAATGTAGTGTTGAGCAAAAATGTGATAAGCAGAACAAGTTCTACAGCACTTCTAATGAAAATTAAAAGCGCAGGCAGAAAGTGGACCAGTGGTTGCTAAAGGCTGGGTCAGGGGGAGAGAAGCATCTAATAAATAAGGGTCTCTTTGGGGAGGTTTCTGAAAATATTCTGGAATTAGTAGTGATGACAGTTCCACAGCTTTATGAATATACTAAAAACCATGGAATTGTATATCCTAAAAGGGTGAATTTTATGGTATGGGAAACATATTATAATAAAAGAAAAAAACACACCAATATTTTCTAAAAGATTTATTTAGTTATGGCTATACTAGGTCTTCGTTGTTGCTCAAGGGCTTTCTCTAGTTGCGAAGAGCAGGGGTTACTCTCTAGCTGTGGTCCACGGGCTTCTAACCGCAGTGGCTTCTCTTGTGAAGCATGGGCTCTAGAGTGCTGGTTTAGTCGTTGTGACACACAGGCTTAGTTGCTCTGTCCATGGCATGTGGGATCTTCCTGGAGTGGGGATTGAACCAGTGTCTCCTGCATTGGCAGATGGATTCTCAATCACTGGATGACCAAGGAAGCCCCAAACAATATCTTATACTTGTTTTAAGTACATATTTAAAAAGTTGGAATGGCTGCCTGAAGCAGGAGGAGATGGATTGGGATTAGGATGTAGTGTTGTTGTTGCTAAGTTGCTAAATCATGTCCAGCTCTTTGCCAATCCCATGGACCATAGCCCCCTAGGCTCCTCAATCCATGGGATTTCCCAGGCAAGAATACTGGAGTGCATTTTCATTTCCTTCTCCAGGGCATCTTCCGGACACATGGATTGAACTCATGTCTCCTGCACTGGCAGGCAGATTCTTTACCACTGAGCCACCAGGGAACTTTCAGGATGGAGTGGAGGAGGACTTTCCAAAGCCCATGAACCGAGAAAGATGATTTACTCAATCCTCTGTGCCTGTGATAAAACCAACAAAGAATCAACAATAACAACAGAATACGGAGGTGGGATGCAGAAGGAAATGGCAATCCACTCCAGTATTCTTGTCTGGGAAATCCCACAGACCGAGGAGTCTGGTGGGCTATGGTTCATGGGGTCACAAAGAGTCAGACATGATTGAGCACATATGGACTTGGAGGTGGGGAGGAAAAAGGAAAAACATGTTTACAATTAGTTTTAATGAGGGAAAACATGTTATAATGATGAATGAAAAGAAACAGAATACTATAGTTGTAGAAATATACAGGTGACTATGTAAGATGGTGTATGTAAATGGGCAAAGATATGACAGGTAGCTGTAGTAGAGTATTGTGTAAAATTGTGTGGTACAGTGGCAGGCATCTGCCCTTGGTTGTATAATCTTGGCTAACATGGTATTTAATCTCTCTGTAGTTTGCTGCTAAGTCGCTTCAGTCGTGTCCGACTCTGTGCGACCCCGTGGACAGCAGCCCACCAGGCTCCTCCATCCATGGGATTTTCCAGGCAAGAGTACTGGAGTGGGGTGCCATTGCCTTCTCCGCTCTTTAGTTTAGCTTCCTCATATAAAGTGGAAATAATAATAACACCTACTTCCAAAGGTTCTGCTGAGAATTAAATGAGTTAGTTTATGCCTAATACATAGTAAGGGTTAACTGGTATTGTTTTTCTTAACTTTTGAAGCTGTACTCTCTGAACTTAAACTGTGTATCCAACTGAGCACCACTACCCACCAGCAACAGGAATTTTGCAGTTACCCAATCTGAGCCTAAGTTGTCTCATCTGTTGTGAGAATTAAAAGGGATAATGTACTTGCAACTCTTTGCGACCCCGTGGATGGCAGCCCACCAGGCTCCTCCGTCCATGGGATTTGCCGGGCAAAAGTACTGGAGTTGGGTGCCATTGCCTTCTCCATGGCACATGGTAAGCACTTGATAAATGTCAACAGATTATATTCTTCAATTCAGTCAGTTCAGTTCAGTCGCTCAGTTGTGTCCAACTCTTTGCGACCATTCTCAGGGATATTATTAATACATTGTCATAGTTTTAAAAGTGTTACAAAAAAGAAGATACAAAATATATGTTTCATGTTCTTCCTAATGTTTAAATTCTTCCATTTTCATTTTATTTCATTTTGGGTATAATCTGCCCAGGCTTTCCTCTTTGTCCTAGGTTATATAATTGCATGCACTTTGAACATCTCTTTCATAGGAGTAACTAATTAATTAGATAGGTAAGCAATTTCTGGTTCACATCTGTCATTCTTAGGGGAATCTAAACTCAGTGATGGCAAGGATTATTGAATATTAACAAGTATTTATTGAATGAATGAACAAGTAATGAAGTAAATAAAAGCATTTTAATACATATATTCTGAAATATCTTAGTCATGAGGTTAAAGGCAAGTATCATTTCCTCCATCTCTCTGGGAACTGAGGAGTTGCCCACTTTGTCAGCTAGAAAGATAGTCAATATCCAGATTCTGGAGAACTGTTTTTGGCAGCTCTTCCTTCCTAGAATCACACTGCCTGAATCTGTCCCCGGGAATTGTTTCAGCTACAGTAAAGCTTTGGAAACCCAGTACTTTTCCAGAACCTCTTGTTCAGAAAAGGAAAAGTACTCAGTCTCTTTAGATTATCTTCACCTGGTGTACATTAGTCCGTACTCACTGATTCATGAAAGAATAAGGACCTTAAGACTGTCTTTCATTTCACAGATAAGGAAATGGGTCCAGAATTGTGAGTTGACTTTCCGAAGCCTAACACTTGTTAATATTAAAAAATATGCTTATCAAAGAATTTTTACTACATTAGGGAAAATGTTCTTGATTTGTTAAGTGATAGAAGCAGACTAAAATTGTATGCATAATATGTATTCAATTATAGATGTATGTGTTCTTCCCAGTTATCTATGTGGAAAATAAAAAAGGAAATGTGTCAAAATATTAACTGTTTACTCTGCTTGGTGGGGTTATGTTTATTTTTATGTAAGCTTTTCTGTATTAAAACTTTATTTTCAATGGGAATATAATACTTTATATTAGACATTTAGGTTTTTTAATTCCTAATTGAATATTTTTGATAGCTTCTATTTTGGCACATGTCAGTCCTATGGAGCGAGGGAGCATCAACCTAGAATTCAAAGAAGTTTCTCCAGTCATTTCACCCGATCTGTAAAATGGGTACAATTACATCTACTTCACAAGGCTGTGTGCATGTATGTGTGTGTGTTTGTGAGATAATAGATATGGAATCCCTTTGTAACTCTAAAGCTTGCTAAAGGTGTCAGGTGGTATCATAATGATGATAAAGTCCTGTGACCTAAAAGAGGTGGGAGAACCCTTATGATAACAGGTACCTTTGTGCTGAGAGAGGAGGAAGATCTAAGTGTGAGGACAAAAGTGAGAATGTGTTTTTTTGCCAACTTAAACAATCACATGCCTGACACCTGCACCCTTTCCCCTATATTTCCATAAATGCTCCAGTGTTCCTTCTCCAGATTAAACGTTTCTTCAGTCTCCTAAGCAGCCCATGCAAGAGGCAGCTTGTAGCACACAGGATCTATGTATTTTAAGGCAATGGCAGCTTTGCTTCACACTCCCTCCCCGCAGAGTGTGAAAGGCAGCCTATGAGACCAGAATGTGAGCAGCAGCCCACTAAGGCCTATGTAGTCACAAACAAGGAAGGAGGGGGGTTATTTCCACTCTGGACGATAAGTGTTTGTTATGAAAAGAAGGTAACTTTGAGTCTGCACCATATTGAGCTTCATCTTTTGCAAGTCTTTCTCAATCAATATCTTTGAAATTCGATGAAATATATTTCACATATGATTTTTTAAAATTAGTCAGAGGTGACAAAGGTAGTATGCCAAAGTATTGTTACTTTTATATTTTAAAAGGTAATACAGACCTGTGGTGAATTTACCCAAGAGAAATGATAACATATGTTCACACAAACATTTGCATGCAAACATTTGTAGCAGCTTTATTCACAACTGCCAAAAGCTGGAACTAACTCAAATGTTTTTTAACTGGTAAATGGATAAACTGTGATACATCTATGTAATAGAATGTGGTTAGTCACTCAGTCCTTTCTGACTCTTTGTGACCCCATGAACAGTAGCCCAACAGGCTCCTCTGTTCGTGGGATTCTCCAAGCAAGAATACTGGAGTGGTTTGCCATTTCCTTCTGCAATGTAATAGAATACTACCCAGCTATAAAAAGGAATGAACTATTGATAAACACAGCAACATGGGTGACTCTCAACTGCATATTGCTAAGTAAGTACAGGAAGCTAGAGCCAGAAGGCCATATTCTGTATTATTTCATTAATAGACATTCTGGAAAATAAAACTATAGGAGATAACAAATCAGATCAGTAGCTGCTAGATGATAAATAGAAGTGGGGTGAGGGGAAGGCAGAGTTAACCACAAAGAAAAAGAGTGAAAGTTGGAGGATGATGGTATTATTTTTTTTTCTTAAATATTTATTTATTTGGCTGCCTCTGGTCTTAGTTGCCACTTGTTATCATGTGGGATATTTTGTTGCACCCAGTGGGCCCCAGAGTGCACAGGGTCAGTAGCTAAAGTATGCTGGTTTAGTTGCTCCACAGCATGTGGGATCTTAGAACCCATGTCCCCTGCATTACAAGGCAGATTCTTAGCCACTGGACCACCAGGAAGTCCCCATGGCACTAGTATTTATTGTGGTCATTATATGAACATATGTGAAAACCCATAGAATAGTACACCAGGAGTTGAATTTTACTATATAATTTTTTTCAAAATGCAAAGAAGTAAAATAAGGTAACAAGCCCATGGTAAGTTCAAACAATACAAGGAATTCAGTAAAAAGCCTCGCTCCCAGCTCTTTATGGTGATAGAATAGTTCTGCATTTTAATTCAGCAATGATTATATAAATCTATACATGCAGTAAAATGAGACAAAACTCTTCAATGCCAATTTCCTGCTTTTGGCATTGTATTATAGGCTTACTCCCCTGAGTTGAACACTGTTACAAATTTCTTGTGTATCCTCTGCATATTAAATCTATTATTTTATATTGTATGTGTGTACATAGACATTTATACTTACATATTTCTAATATGAACAGTAGCATATGACACACACTGTTCTGCACCTTGATATTTTCAGCGATTACTCTGGAGGTATTTCCATATCACAAACACGTGGAGCCACATCATTGTTCTTCCTGCTGCATAGGATTCCATCACACAGTGGAATCACAGCTTCATTCCACAATTTCCAATCAATGGACATTGGGATCTTAAAAAGGATTTAACCGAAGTAATCTGTAACTTTTTAAAACATGAAAGGTCAGCTGAAATTGAGACGAAACACAGATTCAAGACTTGTCTCCAGAATATCTTTTGACCAGGAAGGGGAACGCAAGAGGCAGGAGGAGAGGCGAAATGCTGGGAAATTTCCCTGGCCAATGGTGAAGTGGAAGGACCAGCAGGAAATTACTGCCGGGTAGGAGTTCGCCCAGGGGCGCCCTAATGCTCTAGTAGGAGGCCATGCTCCAAGACCAGCTTTCCCTAGGCTGCGACTCTGGGTACTCAAGTGGGTCGGGGTCACAGTGCAATGATGCATGACCATCTCCAGCTTCCCGTGGGGACCCACGGCCCGGGCTGGGTCTGAACCCCCACGGCCTCCGGCTCACGCGCGCGGGGGGGCGTACACGTGGTGACCTGCCCGGGGCCGGGTTCCCGGCTTCGGCTCCTCCTCCCTCCAGCTCTCGTTCGGCTTTCTGCAGTATCACGTGCAGCCGCGCCGGGTGCAGGATGGCGGCGGCCGCTGCAGCGGTGGGTGTCAGGCTCCGAGACTGCTGCAGCCGGGGCGCTGTGCTCCTGCTCTTCTTTTCCTTATCCCCTCGGCCCCCGGCCGCCGCCGCCTGGCTACTGGGCCTGCGGCCCGAGGACACCGCCGGAGGCCGCGTGTCCCTAGAGGGGGGCACCCTGCGCGCCGCCGAAGGCACCAGCTTCCTCCTGCGCGTCTATTTTCAGCCCGGGCCCGCGGCGCCCGCGGCGCCGGTACCTGCACCCACCTTTACCCCGGGGGAGAACAGCACCGGCGACTGGGCTCCACGGCTCGTGTTTATCGAGGAGCCTCCGGGAGGGAGTGGCGCGGCGCCCAGCGCTGTGCCCACGCGCCCCCCGGGGCCGCAGCGCTGCCGCGAGCAGAGCGACTGGGCATCGGACGTGGAGGTCCTGGGGCCCCTGCGCCCCGGAGGCGTGGCGGGCTCAGCCCTAGTCCAGGTGCGGGTGCGGGAACTCCGCAAAGGCGAGGCGGAGCGAAGCGGCGCGGGCGGTGGAGGGAAGCTCTTCTCCCTGTGCGCCTGGGACGGGCGCGCCTGGCACCACCACGGCGCCGCCGGCGGCTTCCTGCTGCGCGTCCGCCCGCGGTTGTACGGCCCCGGCGGGGACCTACTGCCCCCCGCTTGGCTGCGGGCGCTTGGAGCACTCCTGCTGCTCGCCCTGTCTGCCCTGTTCAGCGGCCTACGCCTGAGCCTGCTCTCGCTGGACCCGGTGGAGTTACGGGTGCTGCGGAACAGCGGCTCGGCCGCCGAGCAGGAGCAGGCGCGCCGAGTGCAGGCCGTGCGCGGCAGGGGGACCCATCTGCTCTGCACCCTGCTCCTAGGCCAAGCCGGAGCCAACGCAGCCCTGGCGGGGTGGCTGTACGCCTCGCTGCCGCCGGGCGTCGGGGGCACGGGGGAGGACTACAGCGACGCGGGAATTCACTTCCCTTGGCTGCCGGCGCTCGTGTGCACCGGCGCGGTGTTCCTGGGCGCCGAGATCTGCCCCTACTCGGTGTGTTCGCGGCACGGGCTGGCCATCGCCTCGCACAGCGTGTGCCTGACCCGGCTTCTGATGGCGGCCGCCTTCCCCGTGTGCTACCCACTGGGCCGCCTGCTCGACTGGGCGCTGCGCCAGGAGATCAGCACCTTCTACACGCGGGAGAAGCTGCTGGAGACGCTGAGAGCCGCGGACCCTTACAGCGACCTGGTGAAAGAGGAGCTCAACATCATCCAGGGCGCCCTGGAGCTGCGCACCAAAGTGGTGGAGGAGGTGTTGACCCCCCTCGGGGACTGCTTCATGCTGCGCTCCGACGCGGTGCTGGATTTTGCGACAGTCTCCGAGATCCTGCGCAGCGGCTACACGCGCATCCCCGTATACGAGGGCGACCAGCGGCACAACATTGTGGACATTCTGTTTGTCAAGGACTTGGCTTTCGTGGACCCCGACGACTGCACGCCGCTCCTCACCGTCACCCGCTTCTACAACCGGCCCCTGCACTGCGTCTTCAACGATACCCGGCTGGACACCGTGCTGGAGGAATTTAAGAAGGGTGAGCATGTGGTCTATCTCCTCCCTCCACTCCTCCCCCCTTGAAAAGTATTGGAGTGCTTGCGTGCTCAGTCGTGCCCGACTCGGTGCGACCCTCCGTAGACCATAGCCTTTCGTAAACACGTGAGGCTTCAGGTACCCAGAGCAGCTTCTCCCCTATGGTACCAAAAACTCGAGGAAGGTCCTACCTCATGGCTCCCTGGGTCTCTTCATTGCACTCCTCCCTACCTTCCCTGAGGTTGATTGAGTCCCGGCCTCTTCACAAGATTCACTGCATGCCTCATTCGTTCCATTCCAGTATTTTTTCAGGGCCCACCAATTGTCAGGTATTGTGCAGGTAGGACTCAGGGGCTAATCCTTGGTGGACACTGCATAGCTCCCCATTGCAGGAGAAACCTCTAAAGGTTCCTGTAACAACTAGTCTTTGCCTTGAACTCTGCGCTCTGGGTGGAAGTTCACCATTTCCAATTCCAGAGCAAACTCCATTGCTGGACAGCTCCAGCTGCTGACAATGTATTTCTTACTAGGAGCAGAAATTTATGTCTCCAGAGCTTCTTTCTGGGTCCTAGTTTTGCCCTTTGAATCACATAGCGCAAGCCACAGGCAGCTTAGCTATTCTTCCCCCATATTGATCTTTCCATCAGCTATGTCTTGGACACAGACCAAGTACCCAGGTTGGAGATGAAAAGTTAACCAAGGCAGTGACATTCTTGGATTTCTGGAATCTGTGGTCTCATGAAGTAAAGTAGATCTAGACCTGAGGAAATATTCTGGTAAAGGAAAGCACTAAAAAACTTGCATATCCAAATGATTGGGGTTTCCTTCAGAGCAGTCACACCCCCTGCCCTTGTTGTCATGCCTGTAACATGTTTACTACATATCTGGGGTTTGCCTTTGGAAACTGTCTTCTGAGGTTGAGAATGAGTCACTCCAGAAAAATCAGCCTGAAAGCTTTAGGGCTGATCCTCTTGACATTACAGTTTGACTGGTCCCCCTAGTTAACCAGAGTTGACCCAGAAGGACCCTGGGTTGTTTTTGAAAGTCAAATCTACCTTCACGAGTCACCATTGAGAGCTTTCAGAAGACCATCTCACAGACCCTTAAAGCAATTCAAGAAATTATTTGAAAATAGTGACACAGTTAGAATAAGTGTAGAACCTCCCAGAATTTTGAAACAGGCATTCATCTATACATATGAGTTGGCATGTTTATTGAAATCAAAGCAAAGCAAAAAAATAATCCCTTGACTTTAGAATCTGGTTGTAAATGTAGCTCCCTGTGGCTAGCAGAAATCTCACTTGACTGTGTGTTTTTAATATATTTTTCTGTTTGTCAAAAATTCAGTCTCATTACCTATTTTATCAGCACAGATATTCTTTGTATATGAAGAATTTGCCTTCAGAGAGAAATCTGTGGTCTTCCTCCTGCCACAATATTTTTAAACAAGTAAAATTGTATTCAATATCAAAACATAACCTGAGAAGGAGGAAAAAGTCAAAAAAGCTACTTTTGATCTCAGATTTGGAGCAAGAACAATCCTACATTTTGTGTTGATCATGAGAAGGGAATGGAAATGAACATATATTGCAGCTGTTTTAACCCAATCTGGGCTACTATCTCACCCTCTTCTGACCCCCAAGTCCTTCCATGACTCAACCCTACTGCACTTGGAGGTTCATCCATCCATTCTTAGCATTTTTCTGACATTCTGTGTACCCTCCAGAACAGAGTCTTGATTCTGGGCATAAAAGCTATGAAAATTTGTATTAGTTTACTAGGGTTGCCATAACAAAATACCATAGACTGTGTGGCTTAAACAACAAAAATTTATTATCTCATTCATAGTTCTAGAGGCTGAAAGTCCAAGATTAAGGTGTCTTCAAGCTTGATTTCTTCTGAAGTCACTGTTCTTGGCTCGCAGACGGCGGCCTTCTTGCTGTGCCCTTACAGAGTGGCCGCTCGGTGTGTTCTCATCCCTGGAGTCTCTGGGTGTGTGTGAATCTCTTCTTATAAGGACACCAGTCAGATTGGATTACTGACCAATCAGTAATCAGCTCACCCTTGTTGTTGCTGTTTGGTCACTAAGTCGTGTCCAGTTCTTTTGCAACCCCACCAACTGTAGTCCACCAGGCTCCTGCATAGGATTTTCCAGACAAGAATACTGGAGTGGGTTGCTATTTCTTGCTCCAGGGGATCTTCCCAGCCCAGGAATTGAACTCTCGTCTCGCGTTGGCAAGTAGATTCTTCACCACTGAGCCTTCTGGGAAGCCCTAGTTCAGTTCAGCTCAGTCGCTCAGTCGTGTCCGACTCTTTGCGACCCCATGAATTGCGGCATGCCAGGCCTCCTTGTCCATCACCATCTCCCGGAGTTCACCCAAACTCATGTGCATCAAGTCGGTGATGCCATCCAGCCATCTCATCCTCTGTCGTCCCCTTCTCCTCCTGCCGCCAATCCCTCCCAGCATCAGAGTCTTTTCCAATGAGTCAACTCTTCGCATGAGGTGGCCAAAGTATTGGAGCTTCAGCTTCAGCATCAGTCCTTCCAAAGAACGCCCAGGACTTATCTCCTTTAGAATGGACTGGGAAGCCCTAAGGCTCACCCTATTGGCCCCTTTTTAATTTAACCACCTCTTACATGTGATTGGGCTTCCCTGTTGACTCAGATGGTAAAGAATCCACCTGCCAATGCAGGAGACATGGGTTCAGTCCCAGGGTCAGGAAGATTACCTGAAGAAGGGAATGGCAACCCACTCGAATATTCTTGCCTGGAGAATTCCATGGACAGAGGAGCCTGGCAGATCCATGGGCTCTCAAAGGATCAGATATTACTGAGCAACTTTCACTTTCTACATGTGATAGCCAAGATAGTGTTCATTGTCATGCACTGCTAGACAAGATTTTTTTTTTAATTGAGGCATAGTTGATATACAATATTATATAAGTTTCAGGCATATAACATAGTGATTCACAGTTCTTAGAGATTACATTCCATTTATAGTAATTGTAAAATATTGGCTATAGTCCTTGTTTTGCACTATATACCCTTGTAGCTTGTTTATTTTATACATAATAGTTTGTACCTGTTAGTCCCCTACCCCTATGGGGCCCCCTCTGTCTTTTTTCTCCCCACTGTTAATCCCCAGTTTATTCTCCGTATCTATAAGTCTGTTTCTTTTTGTTATATTCACTACTTTGTTTTATTTTTTAGATTCCACATATAAGTGATATCATACAGCATTTGCCTTTCTCTGCCAGACAACATTTTTAATGAAATTCCTGGGAACTCATTTATTCATTAATTATTTCCTGGGCATCTATATAGAGCTAGGGAACAGAGGAGACAATAAGATTGCCCTAAGAATGAAAACAGTCTCCAAGGGAGGACAGTGTTAGAATAAAGGCAGTCTCCTGAAGCAGAAATTGTGCCTTTCTAACCAGTTTATCTCTGGCACCTTGCACTGTGCCTCGCACATAGTATGTTGCTCGAAAAAGTCAGAATTGATCAGATCTGAGTCTTGTTGCAGAATTTCTAAATCTGGTCTAAAAAAGGCCTGGTAGTGTTCTATCAAGTGGTTAGTTTGCAACTAGGTAGATCTCCAAAGAGAAGCAGGTAGTTACACCAAGGAAAATATTTCCATGCCCCCTTAGAACCTCCCTCCTTCCTCAAAGTGTGGTCCATGAACCAGAAGCATGGGCCTCACCTGGGACCTTTTTAGAAATGCAGATTTTCATGCCTCACTCCAAATCCACTGAATAAAAATCTCCATTTTAGCAAGTCCCCAAGAGACTCACGTGTACATTAAATATTGAGAAGCATTGCCTTATGAGGAGCTTATTAACAATGATTGGTAGATTAACTTAGAATAGAATAAATATAAGGTATAATTATTAAGGTAGGTGTTCTCTGACTCCAAGCCATATAATACAGTGGTAATTTTTTATAAGAGTTGTGTTTCCATCATAGGTTAGGAGAGGAAAACTGAATTGAGCTATCTTTCTTTAACTTTAAAAATTACATTTTAGTCAAGTCGTAACAGCCCTTCCATTTCTCTCACTCCCTTGTACTTAAGGTAATTTAACCGCCTAAACCTCATAGGAGGTAGGAGAGGAAAATGGTCATTTTAATAGGAACAACAGTTACCATTAATTGAGCGACAGCTCTACTAGGCACCACACCAAGCTCTTTATATACTTAGAACAACCCTCCTGGGTAAGAATTATTAACTCTATTTTACAGATGAAGAAACTAGAGCTCAGACTGATTACATGACTTGTTCAACTTTCCAAAGCTAATAATTGCCTGAATCATGATTTGAACCAGATTGAAGGACCAGAAAGCCCATTTTTTCCCCACCACATGTCATCCCAAAATTCCTGCTATCCAAAGAGTTCAAAGCTGATCTTTCATTTCAGACTTGCTGCCCGTGACTGATTCACCTCCTGTTTCTGCAGGTTGAAAATGTAGCTTTTTATAATTATATTAATTGCTAATATGCATTTTACAAAAAATTTCTACCTCTCTTATCTGTAAAACAACTCTCTGGGTGTAGGTGAGGGCCATGAGAATCAGAAGAGTTACTTGCTCTGCCTAAGATCATCACTCACCTGGTTGGTATATTCCAAGGCCCAGATTCAAGTCTGGGTCTTGTGACTCCAAAGCTCATATCCATTTAAGATTTTCTCTATATATTTCTTAGGAGTTCCAAGTCTTTAGAAGTGGGGGAAAGGAAAGCAAGCATGCTAGCTTTACAAAAAGGAACAATGTTTCTCCCCACTAGACTGAATTCCTTGAGGGCAGAGAATGAATCTTACTTACTCTATGTGCTCAGAACAAACACAGTGGCCCTCATGACTACTTCTTCTTCTTGTTTAGTCACTAAGTCGTATCTGATTCTGTGTGACCCCATGGACTATAGCCAGCCAGGCTCCTCTGTCCATGGAATTCTCCAGGCAAGAATACTGGAGTGGATTGCCATTTCCTTCTTCAGGGGATCTTCCCAACCCAGGGATTGAACCCACATCTCCTGCGTTGGCAGGCAAATTCTTTACTGCTGAGCCACCAGGAAAGTCCTGGCCATCATGACAAGACCTTGAATAAGTATTTATTGAATAAATGATCTTAAATGGCTGATTTCAACTTTATTTCTGTGAGTGAGGTGAACTTTAAGTACAGAATAATTAGTGTTGTTCCATTGACCGTGACCAATCTTTCCTCTTCCCGGGTTCTCTACCCCAGTCTGTGGCACCACTGTGCCCACAGGCTACCAGGCTAGAAATTCTCTCCTTTCCCTCACCCTCATCCTATTAATCACTGTCTGCCACAGTGATTTCAGGCTGCCACAACAGATGTCAAATTGAATGGCTTAAACAACAGAAATTTATTTTCTCACTTTTCTGGAGGCGAGAAGTTCAAGATCAAGGTTCCAGCTGATTTGCTCTCTGATAAGAGCTCTCTTCCTGGCTTGCTGACACCTACCTTCCCCCTGTGTCCTCACGTGGCCTTTCCTTAGTGCACACGCACGGGGAGACAGAGAAACAGCTCCATTCTCTCTTCTTCTCATGAAATTACCAATCCTTTTGGATTAGGACCCCACCCTTCTGATCTCATTGAACCTTACAGGCCCACTGGGGGTTGGGGCTTCAACATGTTAATTTGGAGAGGGGAAAGGACACAAGCATTCAGTCCATAATAATCTCCAAAGTCAGCCCCATATTTGAACAGTCTGCAAAAAAGTTTGCTAATATTACATATTTCTTTTATTGAATACCTATGCATAATTTAATCCACTATTTATTCCACTTAGGTTATTCTTTAATTTTATTCAATAAATAATATTGTGTAGGCACAGTGGAGAATACTACCAACAGGGCCCCTGTCTGAATAGAGCTTTCATACTAATACAGGAGACAGAAATTAAACAAATGAGATAGGAATTAAGAGCATAAACTTTGGTACCAGACCCCACTGGGTTGCATCCTGGCCTTGGGCAATTTATTTAACTCTTTGCTTCATTAGCTGTAAAATAAGGGTAATAATAGGATTTTTTTTTACTTTATTTTTTTTATTGAAGGATAATTGCTTTACAGAATTTTGTTGTTTTCTGTCAAACCTCAACATGAATCAGCCATAGGTATACATATATCTCCTCCCATCTGAACCTCCCTCCCATCTCCCTCCCCATCTCATCCCTCTAGGTTGATACAGAGTGCCTGTTTGAGTCAGGATTATTTGAAATATTAAGATAATATTAAGACAATATTGCAGCACCAGCAAGACAATATTGCATAATACAGCTTATTTAGTAACTGTCATATAATAAGTGCTAAATAAAAGTTAGCTCTGATTACTAAATATAAACACAAATCTATTACATACTCATTTGCGCAAATGCCTCCTGAGAAGTTCTATGTCCTCCAATTTTTTTTCCACCTTCAAATCCATCCTCTCTGGAGCCAATAAATAATGCCTGCTGTCATCATCCTCTGCTTCAAACACTTCTGCAATCCTCCCCACTGCCTGCAGGATGAGGTCTAAGCTGTGCCCTTAGGACCTGCTCCCAGCCCTCCCCTGCAGACTCATCACTCTCACAGCTTTATGCTCCAGCAAGGCCAAACTTCATGGCCACACTGTGCTATTTCTTGCCTTTGTCCCTTTACTCATGCTGTCCTCTTTGACAGAAATATACATCACCCGACTAATCCCTACTCCAGGCAGACATACTGGAGTGGGTTGCCATTTCCTACTCCAGGAGATCTTCCCGACCCAGAAATCAAACCCTGGTCTCCCATATTGCAGGCAGATTCTTTACCATGTAAGCCACCAGGGAAGCCCAATTCCTACTCTAGCCCCTCCTTTAACACACAGCACAAGGGCCACCTCCTCTGCGAAACTTCTCCTGTAAACCTCAGATTTGGCCAACTTAATTCTTCAATATCTCCATTATTGAACTAATGGGGTATTATTAGTGTCTGTTGAAAAGTGCCACCCATCCATATAAAGAGCATCTGGAGGACAGGGCTGTCATATCTACCTTTGTAGCTATAGCACCTAACAATGGATATGACACAGTAAGTCTTCAATAAGTCTTTATTGAATGACTGAATGAATGACTGGAAGGAGTTAAAACTTGAATATAAGGGAAGGGATCTGCAGAGCTCTAGTAAATGAAGCATTCATTATCTTCAGTCCCATCACTTTGGACCATGCAGAAGGACAAAGTCAAAGTTTAAATGTTAGGGGGAAAGTGTTTTGTTTTTGTTTCTTTGAGCTTCCCTGGTGGCTCAGTGGTAAAAGAATCTACCTGCAATGCAGGAGCCAGGTTCAATCCCTGGGTTGGAAAGATCCCCTGATGGAGGGTGTGGCAAGCCACTCCAGTATTCTTGCCTGGAGAAATCCATGGACCAGAGGAGCCTGGCGGGCTACAGTCCATAGGGTTGCACAGTCAGACATGACTGAAGCAACTAAGGAGCAGCAGCATTAGGTTTCTTTACTTCTTTAGGTAACAATTATTTAGCCCTTTCCAAACACTGTGCTAAGAGTTGGGTATTTGAGACACAATCCCTTCTCTCAAGGAGCCTTCAGCCTAATGGGAAAATAGCTTTCCCGTTTGAAAAGCTAGAAGGCAGCCTGAACTGGTCTTTCCCCCCAACTTCCTACAATGTTACATTTCACAAGTCATAGCTTAGCATGTAAGTTATGTGGATAAGACAGACCTGTACATAAATTGTTAAAGCAAATGTGAAAGTGAAAGTCGCTCAGTCATGTCTTTACAACCTCATAGACTATACAGTCCATGGAATTTTCCAGGCCAGAATTCTGAAGTGGATAGCCATTCTCTTCTCCAGGCAATCTTTCCAACCCAGGGATTGAACCCAGGTCTCCCACATTGCAGGTGGCTTCTTTACCAGCTGAGCCACCAGAGAAAGCAAAAATGAAATAATAGAAATACTAATGTGCAATGAGACTATGGAGAAGACAGTGATTATGATACGGTTATTTTGCTTTTACAAAATTTTTACTAAAGTTTTAAGTTTCTGTACTTATTCACTCTAGAAAATTGAAAACTGTAGAACAAAGTATGAAAATCACCAGGAGATAATCATTCTACTGTCCTGAAGTAATAACTTTTAATGTTTTGCCATGATAAAAATATGTTGCATGCAATAACAACATTAATCAAATTCTTAAACAGGAAAAAAAGAAAAACCCTCTGGTCTTAACCTTCTTCCAGAGATCAAATATCTCATTCTAATCCGAAGAGTGATTTTTTGATGAGGTGGTATTATTTTCACAGTAGTCTCCTTGAGTTGAGTTCTATAATTTGGGAACACTAATTCATAAAACACAGCCCTAGAAATTTATTGAACTTAATTTATAAAATTTACTCTTCTATTTATTGAATTGTTTTTAGGAGAAAACTAATCTTGTATAGATAACACAGGGAAGGAAAAAAGCTTTGTTCCAAAGTTGAAGGCCTCTGGGTACTATAGCTCCAGTATCTAACTTGGTCAAACAATATAGCTCCGTCTTCCCTAACAAAAGACAGCAAAATCCATGTAATGTTGGGTTACTCGATCTGTAGGCAAGCATAGCCATCTAAAATTATGTAAATGGCCTGTTGCTGTTTTCAAACTCGGCCTTTGTTCATTGATTGATTCATTCATTCATTCAGTTAATATTTATTGAATTCCTGCTTTGGGCCAGGCACCTGGGTGGGACTTGGGAATATAGACGTGAACAAGAAAGACATTGAGCAGCAATTATGGGGCTGAAAAAGGTCCACTTCAATTTTTGGTCTACTGCATGTGATTTGTTCCCTAAAGTACAGCCAACCAGCCAGTAAGTGCTTCTGGCACAGACACACAGTGTAACATTTTCACTGGGGAATAATCTGAAAAGTCAGTGTTTTGCTGCATCACTCCAAATTCTATTGTGAGCTATTTTAGCAGAAAGAATAGTCATCCCACTGTTTAATTCTATAAAAAGCTGCCAAAACATTAATGCTCCTTTTTTTGTCTTCTATAAAAGAAAATAAAAAGTTATTTTACTCAAAGTTATATTTCACTGATATAATTAGAGGTAATATGCTTTAAAATGTGTTAAACATTACTATATAATAATTAGTAAAACTTAGAATAAGATGTTCTTCTAAACAATAATTAGAGTAACAGTAAACAAAGCATAGTCCATCATATCCAGGGAGGAAGAACAGAAAAAACAAGGAAAAGTGAAAATAATTAATTATACAAGGTGCTAAACTTGCTGATTTATATTTCTTTCTTTACAACTTTTCATTATGATTGTTTTAATATTTTTATGCAGTAGTCTTCTTTTTGGAGAAGGCAATGACAACCCACTCCAGTACTCTTGCCTGGAAAATCCCATGGACGGAGGAGCCTGGTAGGCTGCAGTCCGTGGGGTCGCTAAGAGTCGGACACGACTGAGCGGTTTCACTTTCATGCATTGGAGAAGGAAATGGCAACCCACTCCAGTGTTCTTGCCTAGAGAATCCCAGGGACGGAGGAGCCTGATGGGCTGCCGTCTATGGGGTCGCACAGAGTCGGACACGACTGAAGCGACTTAGCAGCAGCAATCTTCTTTTTTTCTTAGCCTAGCAGTAGATATACCAGGTAACAAGAGAATCTGAACTGAAAGGAGCACTGAAAGACCTGAGAGAGAGTCTAATTCACATCCTTTTTTTTAGATTTACTTATCCTTTCTAGGACATAACAGCCTTTGTTATCAGACTCTGTTTATATCTAACCTAAACCCCACAGACGGCAGTCAAATTGTTTCCTCTTTTTATCATGTTTTGTGGGTCCTCTTTTACTTGGAGGACATAGTAGCTTACCTCGATTCTATTTTTTAACAACCAGATACACTTAGTCGTGTTTCTGGCTCCCTTAAAGCATTTAGTGTCTCAGGGCAGGGGCTCTGTAGATTTTTCTATTGTTGTTCAGCCACTAAATCATGTCTAACTCTTTGCAACCCCATGAACTGCAGCACACCAGGCTGCCCTGTCCTTCACTATCTTCCGGAGTTCGTTCAAACTCATGTCCGTTGAGTCAGTGATGCTATCTCACCATCTCAGCCTCTGTTGTCCCCTTATCCTTTGGCTTCAATCTTTCCCAGCATCAGGGTCTTTTCCAAAGAGTCAGTTCTTCACATCATGTGGCCAAAGGATTGGAGTTTCAGCTTCAGCATCAGTCCTTCCAATGAATATTCAGGACTGATTTCCTTTAGGATTGACTGGTTTGATCTTCTTGCAGTCCAAAGTACTCTCAAGAGTCTTCTCCAGCACCACAATTCAAAAGCATCATTTCCTCGGTGCTCAGCCTTGTTTATGGTCCAACTTTCACATCCATACATGACTACTGGAAAAACCAAAGCTTTGACTATGCACACCTTTGTTGGCAAAGTGATATCTCTGCTTTTTAATACAGCTGTCTAGGTCTGTCACTCAGTTGGTAAAGAATCTGCCTGCAATGCAGGAGACCTGGGTTCAATCCCTGGGTTGGGAATATCCTCTGGAGAAGGGAATATACCAGTATTCTGGCCTGGAGAATTCCTTGAACTGTATAGTCCATGGGGTCGCAAAGAGTTGGACACAACTGAGCTTTCACTTTTTTTTTTCCACTATATTTTTCACTTTCACTTTTTCAGGTCTGTCACAGCTTTCCTTCCAAGGAGCAAGCGTCTTTTAATTTCACGGCTGCAGTCACTGTCCACAGTGATTGTGAAGCCCAAGAAAACTAAAATCTGTTACTGTTTCCACTTTTTCCCCTTCTATTTGCCATGAAATGATGGGGCCAGATGCCATGATCTTAGTTTTTTAGGGGTAAATAGATTTTTCCAGTATTCTTGCCTGGAGAATCCCAGGGACAGAGGAGCCTAGTGGGCTGCTGTCTATGGGGTCGCACAGAGTCAGACACGACTGAGCAACTTCACTTTCACTTTTCACTCTCATGCATTGGAGAAGGAAATGGCAACCCACTCCAGTGTTCTTGCCTGGAGAATCCCAGGGACGGGGGAGCCTGGTGGGCTGCAGTCTATGGGGTCGCACAGAGTCGGACATGACTGAAGTGACTTAGCAGCAGCAGCAGCAGCAGCAGCAGCAGCATAAACTGTTTTACCTCTAGGCCCATATTTAGAGATTCCTGGACCTTTAATAACAATTTCAATCCTCTATTTCCTGCTGTCTATTCCTTTCCAAACTAGATTCTTCTCAATTCTTCCTTCCATTCTTCCTTTCCCCCCTTCCTTCCTTCCATATGACGTTATTCTCTATGAGGCCTCCAGTCTTCCTGGTGCTTGCAGTCAAATAAAGAGATACACACTAATAATAAACAATTACAAAGAAAGACAAGTTATTTGAAGGAAAAGTATAGGGAGCTCTGAGAGCACATAATAGGGGGTCCTGACCTGGTCTTACAGGTTGGGATAAACTACCCCCTCCCCAAGTGATATTTGTGCTAAATCCTAATGGGTGGAGAGGAGTTCACCAGAGCTTTCCAGGAGAAGGGAACAGACCTGCAAAGGCTCTGAGGAAAGAGGGCCAAGTGGGTGTCCTGCAGGATTCCTGGGCCATTTGACACCCAGTGGGGAAAGCGCCACCTCTGCCAACCAGTCTTCTTTCTATCGACGTTATCAGAATGTTGGGCTACCAGGGCTCTGGGAGATGGATTTGAATATAAATATCCAAGAGCATGAAAAGAGGAAGGACCCTGATGGAAATGATACAGAGCAGCCTGGGGCACAGACAAGGGCATCCAGACAACATCTGTGGGTGATGAGGGGCCGAGAGGGGTTGGCTGCTAGGGAGAAATGATTCCCTGGAAGGATCTGGGAAAACTTCTCGGAGAAAGTGAATGAAGAGGGACTCTGATAAGCAGTCATGAAGGGAAAGAACATTCTAGCTGAGGCAGGAACTTGAGCGAGAAAAGGAAAGGGCGCCGAGAGGACCTTCAAAAGCTGTTAAAGCCGTGATTATATTGTTCCTTTTCTTCCAGCAAAATGGGAAACTAGGCAGATCGAGACGTTTGTCAAACATAATTTATGTTCTCTCCAAGTGCCCCAACTGTATATTTTCACCATTTTTGGTGGTGATATTTCTAAAATGTTTTATGCCCGTTCCTGCCTGCCTTAATAAAGGATCCTAAATATAACAACCTTTTCTTGATGACGCATGATCACAGTCGTGAGAGTGTAGTTATTTTATGCTGCATTATAAATCAGTTCTCTGCTCTTTCATTTTTCTCTGTCCTCTGGCTGTCAGCTGCTAGTTGTTTTTGAGTCAGCCTCAAGCAAAGCCGTGTCCCCACCTCGCTCATCACAAAATCATTCTATTTAACTGAGAAACCAAGTAAACACACGGGTTGAGAATCATATGCCTGACGTACAATAGGCTTCAATAAATATTTGCTGAATAAATTATTAGTTAGGCTTAGACTGGGAGTCTCAGGTATGGGGTTGGTGTACAGACCTAGAATAGTTCCTCCTGGGACCAGACTCAAAACCGTGTGAAGTCACCTCCAGATAATGGGTGGTTACGCTGCTATTTTTGTAGTGTTGCTTAGCAAAAACAGACTGCCAACCAGCTTAGAGTCTAGTGACTAACAACTATTTTCTTCACGCCCTGGTGATGCTGGTTACCATGGTGTTCTGGTGACATGGCTGCCTTTTTTTTAATAATTGCCTTTTAGTGGCTCGAGAAGTTTTTTTGTGATAAATGCATTGATTATTTCTGATGAAGTAGGGCAGGATTACTACAAGGTACAGACTTTTTTAAAAAAAAAACCTAGAAAAAGGGACTGTTTTGCTTTTCCAGATTAAGGTGGTTGCTGCAGGATTGGTAGGATATTTTTTGTGTTGCTCTTCCCGATTTGATAGAAAGTGATTTGATATGATTGTATAAATTTTTTTTTAAAGTCTAGCTTGTGTCAAGGTAATATTTCTCATCTTATTCTTTAATACTAAAATATTAAACTTAGGAGTTAGAGCTCCTTTATAAACTTAAGAGGCTATAATTATTGGCACTGTTAAAATTTTGGTATGCCATATATCATCACACTGGAGGAGGACATGGCAACCAACTCCAATATTCTTGCCTGGAGAATCCCCATGGACAGAGGAACCTGACGAGCTACAGTCCCTGGGGTTGCAAAGAGTCGGACATGACTAAGTGATTAAGCAAAGCACATCTCATCACAAAGAAGCACCCTGTTAAGCCAAACTGGTTTTGTGGCCCAGGACTGTCTAGTATAGAATTTTAGAGCATGAAAAATGACCTTGGAAATCATCTGATCCCACTCTTTAATTTTTTTGTAATTTTTCTTTATTTATTTTGGCTATGCTGACTCTGTTGCGGTGCGTAGGCATCTCATTTCAGCGGCTTCTCTTGTTGGGGAGCACTGGCTGTAGGCATGCGCGCTTCAGTAGCTATGGCTCACAGGCTCGAGAATGGGGGCTCAGCAGTTGTGGCGTAAGGGCTTAGTTGTTGCAAGGCGTGTGGAATCTTCCCAGACCAGGGCTTGAGCCCGTGTCCCCTGCATTGGCAGAAGGATCTTATCAACTGCACTACCAGGTAAATCCCCCTGTCCTTTAATTTTAAGGCAGAGAAAGCTGAGGCCCAGAAAAGACAAATTATAAAAATAGCGATGATAATCCCTTATAGTTGCAAAGCATTTACATTTGCAAAGATCTTTTCAAACAGTAATTCATTTTGTGTTCACCATGCATGTGAAGTCAGTAGAATTTATCCCCATTTTGTTGAAGAGGCACATGGGATCTGGAGACACAAGTGTCCTGTTCAGTGTTAGTGACTGAGGCAGAACCAGAAGCCACATCTGTGATTCACTGTCTCAGACCACAGAGCCACAGCCAGACAGACATAGTCACAGGAACCTGGGCCCCGCTCTTCTGTTTACTAGCTGTGTGACTAGAGCAGGTCACTCCACCACTCCAAATGAGGCTTACCTTCCTTCTTAAAATGACAATATTTTAAAAATGGCAATATTGATCCTACATTGTAAGATTAACATGAAGGCTAAAGATTATGCTTATATAAGTACTTAAGACACTCCCCCATTTGCCTTTAGCCTCACTGATCTAGCTAAATGAATTCTATCTAGTTAGTTATTTTGTGTAACAAGTGCTTTCCCTGATTCAGCCCATATGGAAGTCATTGTATATAATAAGAAAATAAGAATGACAGCTGTTTACCTTGGATAGGGCCCAGAGACCAAATTGATTGTGGAAATTTCCTTGCATTTCTTTTATCCTGTCATCAGTTAGGTTTCCTTCTGTATCACTGTGACCTTCCTCAGGCACAGTAAATAAAAAAACATAATCTACAAACAAATATCATACCAGATCAATGAAAGCTCTTAAAGCTGCAGTTCAGTTCAGTTCAGTCACTGTCGTGTCCAACTCTTTGCAACCCCATGGACCACAGCACGCCAGGCTTCCCTGTCCATCACCAACTCCCGAAGCTTACTCAAACTCATGTCCATCAAGTTGGTGATGCCATCCAACCATCTCATCCTCTGTCATCCCCTTCTCCTCCTGCCTTCAATCTTTCCCAGCATAAGGGTCTTTTCAATGAGTCAATTCTTCTCATCAGGTGGCCAAAGTATTGGAGTTTCAGTTTCAGCATCAGTCCTTCCAATAAATATTCAGAACTGATTTTCTTTAGGATGGACTGGTTGGATCTCCTTGCAATCCAAGAGACTCTTGAGAGTCTTCTCCAACACCACAGTTCAAAAGCCTCAATTCTTTGGCAAGACGTATTTTGATAGAGTTAGTGGGAAAGAAGGCAACACATATACCCCAAGCCATGGAGGCCTCTAATGGCAGGAAGAAGAGTTCAGAAATGATCTTCCCTGGTTACCTGTCCATGTTACTGAGATGAGGAATAACCTCATGAATGTAGTGTTTGGGGACAGTCAATCTGTTTTTACTGGATAGGATTGATTACAGCAGAAAAAAACCAACAGGAGACCTGGGTAGGATATTGGTGCAATTCTCCAGGATACAATGAGAGTATGGAAATTAACGATATACTTGCAATTGGAAAGAGGGAAATATGAGGCTTCATTGCCTTCTGGACACTCCTGCTCAGTCTCCTTTTCAGTTCCTCCTACATCATATTCACTGATACATTGTCAGCACTTGGGACAGGACCTACCCCTATCAGACACTCAAATCTCTGTTGCTTGAATGTTGCATTTCTATGACCTCTGAATGTTGGGAGTGCCCAGGGCTGAGAAATAAATCTCTTTGTCTTCTCTTACTCCCTTTGTTTATTTCTTTCATTCTCCCAAAGATCACCAACCTAAACCAGACTTAAATTTCTAACTGACATTTGACATCTCCACTTGGAGGCTTAAAAGGCATCTCAAACTTCAAACTATCCAGAACTGAACTTCTGCTCTCTTTGCTAAATCTACACCTTGCGCAATATGCCCCAACTCCCTAAATTGCAGTTCCAGTCTTCTAATTTTTCAGGCCCAAACTTCTCTGTCTCTTTTGCCACACATCCAGTCCCTCATATGGGTTCTGCTTTCAACATATATAATCTGTCTACATCTCACTACCTCCAATACACCCTGGTCCCTGCCATCAGCCATCTCTCATTTGGATAAATACCAGAGCTGTGAGGTCTCTCTGCTTCCACCTCTGCCCACTTTGTTTCCACTCTTCAAACAGCTGCTGGAGAAATTCTTTTAAAATGTAAGTCAATGTTTTTCTTTTTTGCCAAAACCAAACATAGACACAAACACAAAACTCTACAATGGCTTTATCTCACCCAGAGGAGGAGCCTAAGTCCTCACAAAGACCTTTCAGGCTCTATCTATCAAAGTGGCAAATACTCCACCCCTTTCCTCCTTGACCTTGGCCCTCTACTGTCCTCTTTCACTCTGTAACCGTTCCTCAGGCACATCAGTTACACTTCCAAAACTCAAGCCTTTGCATCTTATGCTGCCGATATCCCCCAGCTATCCACAGGGCTCCCTACCTCACTGCCTTTAGATCTGTATTCATACACCAGCTTCTCAGGGAGTTTATCTGGCATCCCTTGCCTAGAACTGTACTACATAGTCACTCCGTCCACACACTCCCTCACCAGTCTTCCCTGCTGTGCTTTTCCCATAGCCAGAGCAATAGAGTTCGTATATTTATCTGCCTTATTATCTCTCACCCCATGTACTAGAATGTAAGCTACAGGAGGAAAGTGATTTTGTCCATCATGTTCATTCCTGCATGCCCAGTGCCTAGATGAGTGCTTGGCACATAGTAGTATTTAATAAATACCACTTAAGAGAATGAAGAGGAAAAAGAATTGGAAGTTTATTGGGATTTTTTTTTTTCTAAATAGGAGCAAAGGAAAAGAAGGTAAAAACTGACTCCTGGGTTAGAGCTGAAGGTGCCATTTGTTATGGTGGAGAGGGAGGTAGAGTGGGGATAGTGGGTCTTGGAGATCGTGTGTTCCTATTTGGATAAGTGATTTTGACAAGACAAGGGGAAAGCTCAGGCACAATGTCTAAAACAAGATGACAGTTCAAAATAGACTCTGATGTTAAGATATAAATTTAGTTCAGGAAAGAGGTAATGGTGACATTGAAAAGCTCTGCTGGGATTTTTTCTTTTTTTAATTGATTATTTGGCTCCATCTTAGTTGCTGTATGCAGGATCTTCAGTCTCTAGTTGAGGCTCACTGGCTTAGTTGTTTACAGCATGTGGGATCTTAGTTCCCCAACCAGGGATCAAACCCACATTTCCTCCATTGTAGGGTGGATTCTTAACCACTGGACTACAGGGAAGTCCCAGGGATATTTAATCCAGAGGAGAGAGAAGAGCAGAGGATCAGGGATTGGAGTGGATGTTCTTAACTGCAACTGCCCACTTTAGAGTCACCTGAAGATGTTTTGAACATCCCAATGCCTGGACCACACGCCAGACTAATTAGGTCAGAACTTTCCTGGGTGGGACACAGGTCTCAATAGGTTTTAAACTCCCCAGCTAATTCCCACAGGCAGCTAGTGTCAAGAATCACTGAGCTAATGTCTTTTAGATATATTTATCTTTGTTGTTGTTGTTGTTTAGTTGCTAATTTGTGTCGGACTCTTCTGTGACCCCCTGAACTGCAGCCCACCAGGCTCTTCTGTCCATGGGATTTTCCAGGCAAGAATACTGGAGTGGGTTGCCATTTCCTTCTCCAATATTTACCTTCAGGTGAGGATAAAGTAAAGGTATCCACAAGGGGAGCAGAAAAATATTAGTCATAAGGGTAGAAAGAAAAACAGGGTAGTCTTGGCCAGCTCTTCTCATACTCAGCTCCATAAGAGTCCTAAGAGTGGATCTACAGATTGTGACTCAAACGGCCAAGCTCCCAGTTGATCCTGAGATGCCTGGTTCAAGGGCCACCCTGAATAGCAAGTGTCAAGAGCAGTGCTTCTCAAACTCTAATGTGCCTAAGAATTACCTGGGATATCACTGAAGCAGCTGTCTGGACGCCACCCACCAAGATCCAGATTCTGTAAGTCAGGAATAGAACCCAAGAACCTGCATCATTTTTTTAATTCATTTATTTTAATTTAAGAATAATTGCTTTGCAATATTGTATTGGTTTCTGCATACCTCAGCATGAATCAGCCATAGGTATACATATGTCCTCTCCCTCAGGGACCTCCCTCCCACCCTTTGGGTTGTCACCAGCGCTGGTTTGAGCTCCCTGAGCCACGCAGCAAATTCCCGCTGGCGATCTGTTTCTCATATGGCGGTGCGCGCATTGCCTTGCTACTCTCTCCATTCATCCCACCCTCTTTTCACCGCTCCCCCCTGTCCACAAGTCTGCTTTCTAGGTCTGGGTCTCCGTTGCTGCCCTACAAATAGGTTCATCAGGACCATCTTTCTAGATTTCATATATACGTGTTAATGTAGGATATTTGGTTTTCTCTTTCTGATTTATTTCACTCTGTATAATAGGCTCTAGGTTCATCCACTTCATTATAACTGACTCAAATGCAAGAGCCTGCATTTTGAGTGAGGTGATATGCAATGCTGCTGGTCCCACACTTCAAGTAAAAGAGAGTCACCAAGACCACAATAAGGAAGAAGAGGCACTTGGGACTTCCCTAGTGGTCCAGTACTCCCAATGCAGGGGACCCAGTTTCAATCTCTGGTCAGGGAACTGGATCCCTCAGGCTGCAACGGAGACCTGGGACAGCCAAATAAATAAATAAATATTTTTTAAAAAAACGAAGGAAAGAAGAGGCACTCAATACTGCCTGCCAAATGAATAAAAGATATTGTAGGGATTCCAGAAAGAATAAGAATGTAGCAAAGCCACTAGATTTTACAAGGTGAAGGTCATAAGTGAGGCAGAAACCATAAAACCATAAAATGATTTCTGCTTTCCTTGGTTCTCTATTTTCAAGCAGTAAGCTTTCCCCCAGCTTCTATATTTTATCTTGGGAACAATTACCTTACCAAAGTGCTATAACTATTTTTGAAAGAGAGAGAAAGCAAATCAATTATTTGATTTTCTTCTCAAGGCATAGGAGGTATGCTAATAGGGTCCTTGGGAGCTCTTCTCTGTGGATATGCCTAAACCATCTAGAAGCTACATTTATTAAGGACCTTTGGAGGTTATTCCAACTTCTTCAAATACCAAAGTACAGTCGTAATGTTACGGACACTTATAACTTTCTTTAGGGCAAGGTTTCCAACCTTGACACTCCTTATGTTGAGGCTGTTGCAGAGCAACACTGCATGCAACCTCTAGATGCCAGTATCATCTCCTGCCCCAAGTTGTGACAAGCCAAATTGTCTCCAGACTGCCACATGTTCCCTGGGAGGCAAAAATCAGCCCCAGTTGAGAACCACTGCTTCAAAAGCAATGTTTGAAAACCTAGTCACCCTTCTAAGAAGTCTGACTTATGGCTTGGGCATGTTGATGCCAGGTAGTGAAGACCGGGCACTACCAGAAACCAGCACTAGGACCACCCTTTGGATTCTTGGGGCGACAGAAAAGACCAGTTTGACTTTCAAAAGTGGGAAATTTTATTGACCTTAGTTATACCAAGAGCCTAATGGATGGTGCAGTACTTCAAAATTGTCTCATTGGTACAAAAGCTGGATTCATGATACAGGATGCTCGGGGCTGGTGCACTGGGATGACCCAGAGGGATGGTATGGTGAGGGAGGTGGGAACACATGTACACCTGTGGCGGATTCATGTCAATCTATGGCAAAATCAATACAATATTGTGAAGTAATTAGCCTCCAATTAAAATAAATACATTTATATATTAAAAAAAAAGAAAGAAACCTCTTTCCAGGCTCAGCATGAAAGAGTCAGCTGCCACTCGATGCCCTGTAACAAAATACCATAACCACCACATCATATGAGAGAAAGCATTCATCAGCTTGCCACACAACTATCGTTTGTCCAGGAGTTTCTTTTCTCTCCTTTCATGAGTATTTAACATCTTGTGACTTAAACCAAGTACACAGAAAGGATGAGGATTGTATGAGAAATCTCAGTGCTTGTTTCTCTTCCTCAGTAGAGGTCATCAGACAAATAACCAGAGTGCCATAGAGCCTACCTATAAACCAGTGGTTTTCAAACTTTGGCCTGCATTATAACCAGCTAAAAGCTTATTAAACCACTGATCACTTGACTGTACTCCCCGAGATTCTGGTTTACTAGGTCTAGAGTGGGGCCTGAGAATTTGCATTTCAAGTGATGCTGATAGTCCAGGGACCACTCTTTGAGAACCTTGACTGTAAAGCAAGTAATAATTCTCAGACTTGGCTGAACACTGGTATTACCTGAGGAATGTTTTTAACGTCATGGCTCTATCCCAAAGAAATGAAATCAGAATGTCTGGGCATGAGATCCAGTCTTCAGAGTGTATTTATTAGTTTCTCAGATGATTCTTGTATAGAGCCAGCACTGAGAAACACTGAACTAGGCGGAATGGATTCCAAAGCATTGGGATACCTCTACCCTAGGTGGCCCTGCTTCGATGGACGTGAATCTGAGTAAACTCCGGGAGTTGGTGATGGACAGGGATGCCTGGCGTGCTGCGATTCATTGGGTCGCAAAGAGTCGAACACGACTGAGCGACTGAACTGAACTGAATCCCATATTCTTACCCCTTATGCTTCTTTGAGGATTACTTCTCCATTTCCACCAAAATCATCCTAACACTGTGGTCCAAACAAGTCTTAAGCCATAGGTGTGTATTCTCTACTTCATGTTTCATCAAGCTGTAGACAGCAATGGAGCTGAAGATTGCAAATCAGAGTCTGAGAGGAAGTAGCCTGCTGCTGCTGCTAAGTTGCTTCAGTCATGTCTGACTCTGTGCGACCCCATAGACGGCAGCCCACCAGGCTCCCCCGTCCCTGGGATTCTCCAGGCAAGGACATGGAGTGGGTTGCCATTTCCTTCTCCAATGCAAGAAAGTGAAAAGTGAAAGTGAAGTCACTCAGTCGTGTCCGACCCTCAGCGACCCTGTGGTCTGCAGCCCTCCAGGCTCCTCCATCTGTGGGATTTTCCAGGCAAGAGTACTGGAGCGGGGTGCCATTGCCTTCTCCGAGCAAGTAGCCTAGAGGGCAGCAAATCAAGGCTTAAGGAGTCTACAGCTCCTGGAAGGCACGAAAGGCATGTCAACAGGCCAAATCATCAGGACAGGACTGGGGCTTCTGCTGAGGCTGGATACTAGGAACATGGCAGGGATTCAAGCCAGTAGCTACCAGTTCAGAAGTAGAACACTACTGAACCAGATGGAATGTATTCCTACAACAGAGACAGCTGTTGCCTTAATTTCTAAAAAGTACACTGCAGTAAAATCCATTGTTTCCTTATCTTTCCATTCAATCCAGAGAGTTTCATATGTTGGTGTTCAGTGCCATGGTAGTATGGTCAAGGGACCTGTTAAAATACCTCATCAAGTGGTAGCGTTCATGAGCTTTCTGTTTAAAGAATTGCCTTTTGCCTGATTGTATCCTTTTTTTAAGTGCATGCAGGCTTTCTCTAGTTGCAGTGAATAGGCTTCTCATTATGGTGGCTTCTCTTACTGCAGAGGGTGGGCTCTAGGCACATGGGCTCAGTAGTTGCAGTGGAGAGGCTTAATTATTCTATAGCATGTGGATTCTTCCTGGACCAGGGATCGAACTCATGTCCCATGTACTGGCAGATGGATTCTTAACCACTCGATCACCAGGTAAGCCCTGAGTCTTTATATCTTAATCAGATCAAATAGGGCCTTGGAATTAGCAAACTTAAATTTTTTCACTTTGACTATTTTTAGCAAAAGGAAGAGTGATTTTTCCAGGGACCCGGTTGCTTTGGACTTACCTATAGGCTGGGAGTGTGCAGAGCAGCGTACTGAGCAAAGCACCCTCAGCAGTTCAACACAGCGTTGCTGTTCTCCACGTACCATCTTGTTTACAGTAACAATCCTAAAGAAATAGTCTTTTTAAATTCTTCAAGTGAAGTGGGCACCCAATGAGAGAGAATCCAGAAGTTGAGAAAGAAGCTATCTTGCTTCAAAATATGCATAAGAAACACTTGTATATGACACAGTTCTTATTGTCTCTCAATAGATTCTGGAGAAAGCAGGGCCAAACATCTCTAATTCACAAAATGAAGACTTCTCACAATTCTCAGGAAATCTCACAATGTCCATGACTCTCCTGTACCCTGTTTGAAACATCTTAACAAATTGGTAGTTCTATATAAATGTTAATGTTCATCATCATTAACCCCAAATTATTTCACAGTTCAGTTTGGTTGCTCAGTCATATCTGACCCTTTGCGACTCCATGGACTGCAGCATGCCAGGCTTCCTGTCTATCACCAACACCCAGAGCTTGCTCAAACTCATGTCCATCAAGTCGGTGATTCCATCCAACCATCTCATCCTCTGTCATCCCCTTCTCCCCCTGCCTTCAATCTTTCCCCGTATCAGGATGTTTTCCAAGGAGTCAGTTCTTGGCATCAGGTGGCCAAAATATTGGAGTTTCAGCTTCAGCATCAGTCCTTCCAATGAATATCCAGGACTGATTTCCTTTAGGATTGACTGGTTTGATCTCCTTACAATCCAAGGAACTCTCAAAAGTCTTCTCCAACACTGCAGTTCAAAAGCATCAATTCTTTGGCACTCAACTTTCTTTATAGTCCGGTTCTCACATCCATACATGACTACTGGAAAAACCATAGCTTTGACTAGATGGACCTTTGTTGGAAAAGTAATGTCTCTACTTTTTAATAAGCTGTCTAGGTTTGTCATAGCTTTTCTTCCAAGGAGCAAGCATCTTTTAATTTCATGGCTGTGGTCACCATATGCAGTGATCTTGGAGCCCACGAAAATAAAGTTTCTCACTGTTTCCATTGTTCCCCCATCCATTTTCCATGAAGTGGTGGGACCAGAATCTATTATCTTAGTTTTTTGAATGTTTTTCACTCTCTTCTTTCACTTTCCTCAAGAGGCTCTTTAGTTCTTCTTCACTTTCTGCCTTAAGGGTGGTGTCATCTGCGTACCTAAGGTTATTGATATTTTAA
The DNA here is from genome assembly GCF_014754425.2 of Oryx dammah. Classification (NCBI taxonomy): domain Eukaryota; kingdom Metazoa; phylum Chordata; class Mammalia; order Artiodactyla; family Bovidae; genus Oryx; species Oryx dammah. The sequence goes on from NW_024070198.1 coordinate 19,595,636, forward strand.
ATTTCTTTCACAGATACCCAAATTTCTAGTAAGTTGGAAGGAAATTGAAATCAATAGGCTAGTGGTTGTGAGAGGGAACTTGAGAAATTCTGCTAGTCTGTAGGGGGAAAGCATTCACAGAACCTCATAGAAGGACATCAGAGGGGATTAACCAAGATTGAAGCCACTCCCTCAAGTGTGCCATTGGGAAGTAAACAGAGCACTCATCCATGGGAGGAGAAATAAAGCATGTTAGAAACCAGGTTTTGCCCAGCAAAAGATGGAAACACTTGTGGAATTTGAGGCCCCACTGCCGCAGTGTTGAATATTCATAGGTCATCCCTCAGGGTTGGTAAGATCTCTAATAGAGACGTGAACCTACTCCATCCCAGGCCCACAGCTCCGCAGCACTTCTGGGGCCCAGGAAGAGGAGGAGTGCCAGGGCTTGCGTCTGCAAGGCCAGCTGCTTTGAGGGAAGGGCCTGGGTATGTGTGTCATGGGAGCAGCTGGCTCTCTTGTCCCATTGTCAGCTCAGAACAGGGTTATGTGATTATCGATTCCTGTTCCAGTCTGTCCCCAAGAAACAATGACTTCCTTCATTTGTTTGTAGATCTCTACAGGCACTTGACAGACTCATAAAGGCTGATTGTGAATTAGAAAATATTTCTAAATAGATTACACAAGTACATTGTCTTGAATATCATATAATTAGGACTTGAAATCATTATTCCCTGATGATCATATCATTTGTCCTCAAAGTGACCTTGAAAGGTATAGACCAAAGGTGGATTTTCACATGGAAGTTAGGACACTTCTTGTGAAACAACATAAGATGTTGATTTATGTAATCCCATTATATGAACTAACCTCTTAGTGGCAGGAAGTATGGCTGTATTATATATATATTCTGGGCTTCACATAAGAAAAAATTATCCAATTATAGAAAATAATTTTAAGAAATCACTTTTCCAACTTTTTCCATTATGCTAGTCATTTGTTTTATCATCTGCTAGCACATGTTAGCAGAAAAGTGAGAGCAGGTGCCAGAAATTTAAGAACATGTGTTAAAAAAAACAATTTTAAATTGAGCACATCCTAACAATTAACATAATCTAATTTAAGATACAAAACATTTCAATCCAATTGGGCAGGATGTAGTTATTTCAAAGAATAATTTTAGAACCACTGATTCAGTTTAAATGTTAATTTAAACACACAGTATTTTAGTTTTTAAAAAGGGCTTTGTCTGGTTTTAATATCATGTATTACATAAACTGTGGACTTTTATTCAGTCTTAGTTCAGTTCATCAGGCACTTATTGGCTGCCTGTTGTGTAGAGAAAACCCTGACGAAGTGTATGAGCCTTTGTCCTGAAGAATCTTACAATCTGAGGAAGACACGTAGGCCCAGTAGAGCAGGGGTCCCCAACCTCCAGGCCACGGACTGGTACCTCCTGTCAGATCAGTGGCCCCATTAGATTAGAAATAAAATGCACAGTAAGTGTAATGCACTTGAATCATCTCAAAACCATCCCCCTCCCCATCCATGGAAAAATTGTCTTCCACGAAACCAGTCCCTGGTGCCAAAAAGTTTGGGGACTGCTGCTGTAGAGGACACACACATTGTAAGTTATGAGAAGCAGCAAATTGTGATAAGTGCTTTAATGGAGTTATCAAGGGCTTAGAAACACAGGCAAGGAAAGGTTGGTTCAGATTCAGAATGGGGCAAATCCAGGAGAGCTTTCTTGAAGAGCTGGCACTGAGCTGAAACTTGAAGGTCCTATGGAGACAGAATGGGAAAAAGAAACTGTGAGTGAGCGCCTGGAAAGTGGGCGTGGAGGAAGTTAGGAGCTGGAGGTAACGCAGCTCCTTGGGAGCAGGGATATTTGGAGGATGTGGCAGGGCATGCAGTTAGAAAGATAGGGAGGCGCTACATTTTACAGTCTTGAGAATACCAAACTAATGAGCCTAGATTTGACTTTGTGCACACTAGGGAGGGTGTTTGAGCGGAGGAGTGGCCTGATCAAGTCAGTTTGGGAGTAAGTTGCAGGATAAGTTGAAGGTGGAGAGGAAATTAGAGACTATTTTTGAGTGATATAGATGCCATCTGTCCCGTTAAAAATCCCAACAAGTAGCTATCTTGCGATTTGAAGTATTTGAAACAGAAATTCATGTTGTTTAAATTTTAATGGTTAATTATGCCCTGGCAAGCTTACTACTCTGATATTTCTAACAGTGGGCAAGCAAAAGCTTATACAGGGTAGCAGTGATAAGGCATGAACTTCCTTTTTTAGGGAGGCGGGGCAAGAGTAACATCTGAATCGGTACCCTAGATAGTCTCCTAATTTAAGGAGATGTTCTCTTAGCCAAGGAAAAGAACCACCCAGATTGTCCTTTTAGAAACAGATCCAGAAAACGTATCTATCAGTGGATGAAAATAAACCAAGGTAAAGCAGGACTCAGGTAAGACAGTCTCTAGATTAGGACCAAAAACCAGTTTACCTGGGTTCACAAAGTCTAGCTTTGCCACTTACAGACTGTAACTTTAGGCTTATTAATTAGTTAACCAATCTGTGCCTCAGTTGTTTCGCTTGTAAAATAGGAATAATAATGGTACTTGTCTCAGGGGTTGTTATGAGGATGAAATGAACTGATACATGTAAAGTGCTCCAAATAGTACCTGGCCTGTAGTTATCTCAATAAATGTTAACTGTTGTTAGTCAGTTGTTGGGCAGTAAGTTAACTAAACTGCCTATGACATATTTTAGTTTACACAGTGCCTTCACACTCTGGAAACCTCCCTGCCCCTCCTCCCTAACTACCCTAGTGACTATCTGTGCTACTGATCCTGGACACATCCACTAGGTCATTTGAACTCCACAATCACTCGATGGAAATTGATTGTCCTAGTTACCTCTGCTATTAACAAGCCACCTCAAAACTTGGAAGCATAAAACAACAACCATTTTATCATGCTCACAGATTCCTGAGTCAGGAATTCAGTGGGAGTTGCTTATCTCTGCTTCACAGTGATTGTGCCTGTGGTTAGAAACGTCTTAGATGACTGGGGAGAATGCCAGCAGGTGGGGCAGGATCCACTGCCATAGAAGGCTTCTTCTCTAACCTGTCTGGCACTTTGGTGGGATGGCGGAAAGGCCAGGCTTAGCTGGGACTGTCACCTAAGCACCGACATGGGTCCCCTTCACCATGGTGGCCTCACAGTAGTCATCAGACTTCTTAGAGTGTTTCTGCAGCAGAAGCTATATGCCTTTTATGATGCATTCTCAGAAGCCTCATCGCAGACACTTCTCTGTTCTCTGAGCTTCCCTGGTGGCTCAGGTGGTAAAGAATCTTCTTGCAAGGCAGGAGACCCGGGCTTGATCCCTGGGTCAGGAAGATCCCCTGGGCTTGGAGAATTTCGTGGACAGATGAGTCTGGTGGGTTACAGTCCATGGGGTCGCCAAGAGTCAGACACAAGTGAACAACCAACACTTGCACTTTCCCTGTTGTCGATTGATTGAAGCCTGCCCAGACTCAAGGGAGTTGATTAGACCACGCTTCTCAATGGGAGACATCTCAAAGCCTCTGGGAGCCGTATTGAAAATCACCATTTTAGTAGTATCCTCTAATGCTGGATGAGAAGCTTGAGATTCAGTACAGGTTTAATGTACTGGTTTGTCCAGGGTGAGTCGCACAGACAGTCACTAAGATAGTTAGTGATGGGGGCGAGGAGGTTTGCAGGCTTCTAACCTAGTTCTTCTAACTCCAAACTCTAATTCTCTCAATTAGATTATTCATCCTCCTTCAGCTTAGATATACTTCTTAATATAGGAAAATTACAGGAAAAAAAATGAAATGGCATTGTGTATATCAGGTGACTTTCTTTTTATTTATTTGTTTATTTGTGGCTGTACTGGATCTTTGTTCCCACACATGGGCTTTCTCTAGGTGCGGCGCGTGAGCTCTGGAGCACAGGCTCAGTAGTTGTGGCACACAGGCTTAGCTGTTTCAAGGCATGTGGAATCTTCCCAGACCATGGATCAAACCCATGTGCCCTGTATTGGCATGCAAATTCTTAATCACTGGACTACCAGGGAAGTCCAAGTAACTTGCTTCAAAAGAGATAATGATATAAAAGTATAAAGTTTGCATTTATAAGAGGTTGTACACAAACTTCATATTTTAAAGAGATCCTGGAATGGGTTCAGTGGTTCAGTCCTAAGATTGGTCAGAGAGCAATTTACTATCGTTTTCTCACAAGGAAAGTTCTCTGAAAATATCCCAGATGCTTAACTGTGACTTCCTTTGTCTCTAGGAAAGTCTCACCTGGCCATTGTCCAGCGGGTGAATAACGAGGGAGAAGGGGACCCCTTCTATGAGGTGATGGGTATCGTCACGCTGGAGGACATCATAGAGGAGATCATCAAGTCAGAGATCCTGGATGAAACTGACCTCTACAGTAAGTGGCTCTTGTCCAAAGCCATCATATTTTCCTCTGAGGTTCCCAGAGCTGGCTTAATTTAATGGACAGTGTGAAAGGGGGTCAGGACAAGCCCCAAGTGTTGCTGTGTGTCAGCCCTCTCCTGCCAGGGGCTGGCATGACAAGATGCCCCAGCTTGAACCACCAATGAGTCACTGAGAGTATGCTAGCTAAATGTTTATCAAGAGAGAACCTTCAGGAACAGAGCCAAGACTATGAAAAGGGGGCCTCCTGGCCTTTGGATGGAGGAAATGAAGTGCACCTAGGATGACCTCTCTGCCCTTGTTTCTGCCCCCTGTGTTGTTCCTGGTTTGTCTCTTTGTCCACCTGGACACAGACCCCAGCATCCCTGGGGGTTCACTCATGATTCACTCACAACAACATCAGTGTGCTGTGGAGACTCATGACATCACCCAGCACAACCTAAGCCAAACCTAAGTCGTCCTTTTAGACGCTGCTCTTGTCCTATGTGTGTTTTCAACCCTGCTGCCTGGTCCCACCCCTCCTCCCTTTCCACCCCTGGCTCTGGTTTTGTCTCCTCACCCTCCTCCCCACTCCCCCTCAGGAACAACACAGGTTCCTCCCTGCGATAGTGACTGCTTTCGTTACTGAGACTTATCAAAGCTTTGCGTACAAAGATTACAAAGGCCTGCTTTCCTCAAAAATGGGAGTGTTATCAAATCCATGGGAGTCCCTAGGCCAGTAAGTGTCCCCTCCTCCCAATTTCATCAAGTGGGACAGCAGTCCCCATCCTCCCCTCAGAGAACCCACTCCAGATCTGTGTCCTTGGTTTGCTGGAGGCAACTATTCAGAGATAAGCTCCTAGTAGAAAAAACTTCAAGACTCTAAGGCAGTGAGTGGTACAGAAAGAGTGCTTGCCTTTGGGGTGAGAAGCGAAACCAAGGTGGGCCAAGCCTTGATGAAACGTAGCAGGAGCGTCATGGTGTCTGCTGTTGCAATGGAGCCCTGGCCCAGCTCATCACCTTAAAATAGGGGTTGATCTCTCCGTCCCCCAGTCCTTTCCCCCTTCTCCACCTCTACCTGTCACCCTGCTCTAGATTTAGAAATCCCAATCTATATCTCAATAGATATATCGGTGAAAACATTCACATTAAAGTGTTAGTGGCTGACGTTAATAATAGTGACAACAGTCTGAGTAAGCTCTTCCTAGGGCATTTGTCTCAACAACCTGATACTCCAATACTCACTATTAAAATAGAAGGAATGGGGACTTCCCTGGCAGTCCGGTGGTCAAGGCTTCATCTTCCAACCCAGGTGGTATGGGTTCAATCTTTGCTTGGAGAGCTAAGACCCCAAATGCCTCATGGCCAAGAAAATGAAAACATAGAACAGAAGCAATAGTGTAACAGATTCAATAAAGACTTTAAAAATGGTTCACATTAAAAAAAAAGGGATTTTAAAAATAAATAAAATAAAATAGAAGGAATGAAGAGGGAGATCAGAGGAAACTGATTCTCCAGTGATTAACTATTTGGTAGCATTCTGATGCAGGAGGGAGAGGGAACATTTAGACGAACACGTCATGTAAATCAGAAGGTTACTTACTAGTAATGGAAAAGATAGATGGTCTTTTATCAGCCCAGATAAAATGGTCTGATAGATATATTTGCTGCTCTCTTGCTAAACCATTCTCTCTCTAAAAGAGAGGGTTACGATTTTCCCACTCTTATAAATAAGCATGAATCCTTAAGAACGGTGAGAAGGCTGAGGAGCCAGGACTACTGTGTTGCTTCTCCCCAGATCCTGACCCCGAGGAGAGCTGGGCCTGGATCTCACTGTGGGATCTCACCATTTGTGGCAACCAGACACAAGGAGCCTTAAAGCTGGGGCCGGGAGTCCAAGACAGGCCCACAAGAGAGCAGAAGAGCAGTGTGGAGGAAGGCACTTTCTTCCTTCTAGAAGGGAGCTCAGTCATGTGGCAGAGCAAAATCAGGAGGGGGAGAGGCCCAGGGAGCCTGTCCCCTGGAGTTCTCTCCCTTTCATTTCCACTATGTCTGTTCAGCCTGCACTGAGAGTTCCCTGCACTTATGTTTTGCTCTAGGCCAACTTTAGAAAAACTCTAATCTGCTTTTGTGCTCCCCTAGTGCAGGTTAAGATAGGCTAAAGTTTCAATATTTGACTCAGTACTAAGGGAAAGCAAGAGACATATGACCAAGGAAAACCTACCCTTTACCCCAAAACAGATTTTTGTTGATTCATTTGACTGTGTCAGGTCTTGGTTGCAGCGCTCAGGATCTTTTTAGTTGCAACATGCAAACACTTCGTTGTGGCATTTGGTATCTTAGATCCCTGCTGCTGCTGCTGCTGCTGCTGCTAAGTCGCTTCAGTCGTGTCCAGCTCTGTGCGACCCCATAGATGGCAGCCCACCAGGCTCCTCCGTCCCTGGGATTCTCCAGGCAAGAACACTGGAGTGGGTTGCCATTTCCTTCTCCAATGCAG